>NC_141037.1:24912500-24950000 GCF_052040795.2 Danio rerio
GCAAAGACATTAAGGCTTACCATTAGCGTCACAGATCTTACAAGGTCGACATTGGTTTTCATTATTGTTGTTGTTTAAATAGTAGCCATCCTCACATTGCTTACATTCTGTTTTGTCTGTGTTTGTGCAGTGTGTAGAAACCTTGAATCCTGTAATACACAAACACATGCAGTTTTTTTGCATATATATACTATGGGAACATCCTGTTGCATTTTATTCATTTTAAATTTTAATTAAGGTAATAACACAATCGGGGGCAACACGGTGGCACAGTGGTTAGCACTGTCACCTCACAGCAAGAAGGTCACTGGTTTGAGTCCCGGCTGGGTCAGTTGGCATTTCTGTGTGGAGTTTTGCATGTTCTCCCCATGTTGGCGTGGGTTTCCTCTGTACTCTGTTCCTCCAATCCCCAGTACTGGGTTGCAGATAGAAGGGCATGCACTGTGTAAAACATATGCTGGATAAGTTGGCGGTTCATTCCGCTGTGGCGCCCCCTGGTGAATTAAGGAACTAAGTCAAAGGAAAATAATGAATGAATAACCGATTCAATAAAATGTGTCTGATTGATCACTGAGCAGAAAAACTTTTTTTTCTTTCTTTTTTTTTTTTTTTTCGCTCTTGTCAGCATTAATCGTAATATCAATCCACAGTCAGCAGGAACCAAAATTGTTTTGAAAAAAAAATCAGGTCAAAAAAAGACCAACCTGTAAGAACGTAAAATGTTCACTGTGTCTAGATATGTTATCTGAGTGGTTTCTAAGTAACATGGACTGCAGTTACTATTTTAACTGCTATTAATTATTTCATGTCCCTGTTTTTTATTTGGTAAACAGCCATGTAAATTATTTAAAGCCAGGCAGTAACTGGGGAAAAAGCCCCTAACATACTGTAACTTTTACATTTTATTTCTTTTTGATAACTGACGGGACGACTGTTCACAGGGGAGCCCAAACTGTAGTGGACTACCAAGTACACTCATAATTCAGTGCCAATAGTTCATTCATTCATTTTCTTTTCGGCTTAGTCCCTTTATTAATCAGAGGTCGCCACAGCGGAATGAAGCGCCATGTCATCCAGCATATGTTTTATGCAGCATATGCCCTTTCAGCTGCAACCCATCACTGGGAAACACCCATACATTCTCATTCAGACGCATACACTATGGACAATTTAGCTTTCCCAATTCGCTTATAACACATGTGTTTGAACTGTGGGGGAAACCGGAGCACCCGGAGGAAACCCACGCCAACATGGAGAGAACATGCAAACCCCACATAGAAATGGCATATGACCCAGCCAAGGCTCGTACCAGCGACCTTCTTGCTGTGAGGCAACAGAACTACCCACTGTGCTACTGCACTACCCAGTGCCAATAATAATAATAATAATAATAATAATAATAATAATAATAATAATAATAATAATAATAATAATAATAATAATAATAATAATCTCTGAGGAACATCGGGGTAGTTCTGTATGCATAATAAGTTATGCATTATCTTACCTGCAGGACAGAGGCAACATGTGTTCCTCTCATGCTGGTAAGTTCCAAACTCACAGGAGGCATCGCGTCTCAAGCGCCAGCTATAAGTCAAAGTGGGCATCTAAAACATGGGAAAAGCATTTCACAAATAAAATGTTAACTTAAACTTGCAATCTTTTATTTTAAGTTTTTTCAAGCATGTTGGGTTAGGGACACAGGCATCAGTCCCAATGAGGGTATAATAATAATAATAATAATAATAACACCTATAATAACTATAATAAATAAAAAATGACTAACAGGGAAGGGTTGTAATGTAACTAATTGCAGTATTAAACTGTATTTCACAAATAAATGGGTAACATTAAAGTACTGAATAAGCCAAATATAAATCTTTCTACTTTCAAAAACACACGCACAAACCTACAAACAAACTTAGCTTTTTGTATGTCAATGCTCAAGTACAAAGCTTTTTTTCTAGGCCCAAGTTCATCTTTGCCTCTATTTTAAAAAAACATTCTCTAACTGTAAATTTAAACAAACAAATAAGACACTTTAACCACTTCTATGGATGACTGTATAGTTAAAAATACTATAGTATTTACTATAAATTAATATAGTATATTTTTATGTGGCTTTCTGTCAACTGAAAATAGATCTGGTACCAGATATCGCAGCCTCTGGTAGCTTTTTTTCACATTTATTATTATTTATTTAGGATAAGCGTTTTTACAGTCTGATTTCAGTGCCTAATTATTAAATTGTTAAAATAACTGTAATTAAATATTATTAAGAACAAAATATGATGTGTTTTTTGGAAGAGTGTACTTGCATCATGATGATATTATACTGTCATTATGGTATCATATAATGAGTGGCATAAAATGGTATTAAAATGACAATAATATAGTTTATCGCAATTTATTGTGATACAATAGACCGTATGACAAAACCAGGTATTAAGACAGGCCTATTATAATGTTTTATATTCAAAGTTACAGTGCAGTGGCGCAGTGGGTAGCACAATCGCCTCACAGCAAGAAGGTTGCTGGTTCAAGCCCTGCAGCGTTAGGAGGCAGTAAAAATCAAATCAATAAAATGATAATACAAATAAATACACATAAAGCATAAAATAGACACACAAACATAACTAAAAGCAAAAAAAAAAACATTTACACTAACAGGTCTTCTTTTTTTTTTTTTTTTCAATAAACTTAACAGTCTTCCTCCACATTTTGATTTTAGCAACTTTAAAGATTTACAGTATAACCAAAATTCCTTTTGGAAACTAAAAACAGTGGTTTTGTTTTAAGGCACTTGCATTTATGAATATAAAATTTCCCCAAAATGATAATATTATTTAATACAAATTGAATATTAACATCTTTCCCTAATAAATCAAAGAAAATATCATTTTTAGGAAATTGGGAGGACAACTTGAGAGAAACCTATAACCACTCGAATGAATCAGACCAAAAGGTTCTGCTATATAAACATTCAAAAAATAAATGTGCAGTCGTTTCAAAGTCAACTTCACAGAATTTTAAGCAAAATTAAATTTGTCAAGGAGGTTCTGAAGATGGGTAATTATCATTAAATATTTTAAAATGTACTTCTTTGGGAGGTACACCAACGTGTTGTTGAGAAATCGAAAGTGAAACAAATACAGTCAGTTGTTTACTACAGTATAAATATTTCTATTTTACTTGATTACTATATTTCTAACTAACTTTCTTAATCAGTCGGCTTCCTACGTATTTTGTTTTTATGTAACAGCTACAATCAGTACAAAGTTTATAGGAGACTGCAAGTCCGCATGTTTACAATTCAAAGTAGTTTTAGTCTACGGGGTGTTTCTCCTAAAAAACACTACATAAAGCTGAACAATACAAAGACTTACTCACCACAAAGACGATAAAAACGCCGAATTTGCAAACAAACATCTCGAGGAGGTCACCCGAATTAGAAGCGAATCTCGAACGTCAGATGAACTGTACAGTAAGTCATAAGTGAATGAATGAGTTTAAGGAAGTGATTCAGTGATTCAAGTCGAGTCAAGTTGATTCCTTTGAACAGAATCATGTTTATTTTCTTAAGGAGCTTTATGACTGTGTTCCATTCGCAAAATTCGGACAGTTCTGCTCGGAAACACTTTTAGTCGTATGGTTATATTCGTTTGGGGAGGGGAGCGCATGATTTCTTAGCTGTGTATTATGAATCACTGAAATTGAACCGGTTCACTTTAATGAACGATTCGAGAGAACATCATTTCCTGGGAATGGACAGGACTTTCCAAATCTAGTACACTAGTAAATAGCTGAAGTAATTTAGGGAAATTTGTCAAAATAAACCATCCAAAATAAAATAAATATATTAACCCAACATCTTACAAACAATAGAAACAATATCTTGCAAAGAAGGTGTACCTGTAACCGTAACAGCTACTGTATGGTGATGTGATTTACAACACATTAGCCACCATATACTCATTGTGGTCAGGTAAATGCAATTATGTGAAAGACATGCCTTCTATTTTTAAGTGCCTGCCATGAATGTGATTTTTGTAGTGGCTATACTCGAAAATATTAATCAAATTAATATAATGTATTTATTTTCTTTGTTTGACATGCATTTCAAGTCTTTAAAATGTTAATTTACCCTGAATAAACCATGACTATGATATGGTCAAACTAAAAGTATAATCAGAGGTGCTGTGGCTTTACCTCAATTTACATCTAAAGCAAACACAGCCCACCTTTTTTCCATCATGTGTCTGCTGCAGCTGCGGTTGTTGTTGTGTGCAAAAAGCGCCCTCTTTGTTTGGGTGTTACTACAACGTTGCATCATCTTTTTTCTTTCTCTGAAACACAGGAAGGTGACACTTCTCATGCTCAGGTGGGGGAAGGAGGGACGAGGTGGCCATTTCAGATCAGCATTTTCATACCAGAACCATGAAACAAAAACATCAGGAAGAAACTCTAATCTGGTGATCTTGTGCAACACTGTAACCTCCACATGCTTGTCAGTGTGGTTGAGGCCTTTCTGTCAATTACGCGATGTTTTACTTCTGCTTTGTTACTGGCAGAGGGCACCAGAGGACAATGTACACAAATCGGCCACTTTATTAGGTACATCTTGCTGGACCCCTTTGCCTTAAAAATTTCCATAATAATTTGTGGCTTAAATGTGCTGTATTGGATGGATATCTAGTAAATGTGGGGGCCATTTAAGTACAGTGTTATGTTAAAGATACCAGACTGGCATGATGTAAGCTTTGTGGCATGATGCATTCTCCTGCTGGGCATAAAGCAGAGATGTATCAACATGCTTTTTCATACTAGAAGCATGCTAACAACATAATAATTTATGCTAGAAACATGCTAGCAACATACTTATTCATACTAGAATCATAGCAATTTATTTTTAAAACTGCTAAGCAACCACTTAGAACATCTTCGCAACCTCCTAGCAACACCTTAGCAACCACTCAAAACACCATAGCAATCACCTAGCAACACCTTAGCAACCACCTAGCAAAGGTTTAGTATCAACCTAGCAACCACTCAGAACACCCTAGTAACCACCTAGCAACACCTAAGCAATGACCTAGAACACCCTAGCAATGCCTTAGCAACTACTCAGAACACCCTAGCAGCCAAATAGCAACAACTTGCAACCATCTAGCAACACCTTAGCAACCTAGCAACACTTTCACAACCAGTCAAAACACCCTAGCAACCGCCTAGCAACCACTTGGAACACCATAGCAACCGCCTAGCAACACCTTAACAAGCACTAAGAACCGCCTATCAACCGCCTAGCAAGAAGCATGCCAATTCATACTAGAAACATGCTAACACATGTAGTTATCTCTCTATGCCGACTGTTTCAAACTTCTTAAAAACTATTTCAATTATTTCAACTTGAAACTACTTCAAACTTTCAGTCGAAGCTTTCTCAAGCCACCATAAAGTTTGTCTACGAACTTTACTTTTCTAGTTTTAAACATTATACTGCATTAGTTAATACGATTTAATCAAATGTTTTGTAATAAATTAGGAAATTACCCTTCGGCCCACATCTCTCAATGATATTTTGCCCTTTATACGAAAAAGTTTGAGCACTCCTGGCATAAAGTGATGGACATGGTCAACAATACTTTTATAGGCTGTGACATGTTTGTGACAAACTATGCCTACAGTAAATGTATATATATATAACTGCCAGGAGCAGAACAGTTTTGTTTTAAAAATTAATTGATTAATTAATAAATAATTGTTTGATTGATTGCTTGACAGTACAATTCATAAGAAAACAAAGATTTCAATACTTCAAAATTGTGTTTGATGTATATTTACAGAAACCATGTTGCAGCAGAAAACGAGACCAGGCAGTCTACAATGTAAAAAAAAAAAAAAAAAATCATCATCAAAAATAAGCTTTTATCTTACTTGAACTTGTTTTAATGAGTTGATAAGGTTTCAACTTAATTCATGACAGCAAAAAATTTGGATACTGTCAAATTTGGGTCACTTGTAGTCTCACCTACCAGCAGACCACAACACAAGCAGTTTTCTGTTATACATGCCATAGTTGTTTTTAGCCTATTCAATTTCTACAACAAAAACTTTATACGTAGTCCAACTTAAAGTTCTCTGAATGTAATTTTTCTAAATTATTTTTTGTTTCTTTTGTTTGTTTTCTTAATTCTTAATAATGCACTTGCGCTGTATCAGCCACGTTGTAAACTAAAGACAATGTATGGTAGAGCTTTTCGAACTGTGCGCCTGAGCTATGGAATGGTCTGCCCATCAGCATCAGGAATGCCACTTCTCTGGACTGTTTTAAGAAACTTCTCAAGACCCACCTTTTTACCGTTGCTTTTTGATTATGTTTGTCAATTTATTGATTTTATAGTTCATATTTTATTGTCTTATTGTGCTGTTTTTTTTTTTTTTACAGTTTTTTATTGTTCTGCTTTTTTATTGTTTGCCTTGTAAACCTTGTAGTGCTTTGTGTCTGAAAAAAGTGCACTATGAATAAAATATATTATGATTATTATTATTATTTAAAAAGTTTTTACTGATTTTCTAGGTTTTATTTCAACTTATTTGATCTATTTCTCAACTTCATTTCCCAAGCTCTCACAACTGACATTTGTATTAGTTTCCACATATAGCAACTCAAATAAAATCTGATTTTGGGAACTACAAAATTAAGTTTTATTCTAGTTAAATCTACATTTTGGACCTCCATTACATACATTTTTCTTTTTATTCTAACTTCTGTCGAAATAATCTGTCAAATTATTTTTTTCAGATTAGATCTAAAAAAAAAATTTAGTTACCTTAACTTAATTCTCTAGTTCTTTCTTAGTTCTGCTATCTCAAGGACATTTTTCCAGTTCACTCAACTCATATTTTCTAGGTTTTATTTTAACTTATTTTCAACTTCGCTGGTTTTCACAATTAACTATCATCTCAACTGATTTTTTCTAGTAAACATTTCTTTGATTCACATAACTTATTGCAACTTAATTTTTCATTATCCTTACACAAACATGACTGGAATATATACAAACTGAAATAAAACATCTCACCTAACATAGAATATTTTTGTTTCCATTTTTTTCTGAATTGAATGTCTTGATAAATACAGCCTGTCAAAGTTAGTTTCGCCTATGTTTATGCAGATACACAAAAATGTTTTATCCTTTTTACTTAGAATATCTCTGTAGACAATGCAGGATAACAAAAGTCTGCACATGCAATATTTTGACTCTCTCAAAATAGAACAATTTAAATAATAAGCGTTCTTTTATATTGTACATTTTTCATCTTCATTCATCCATTCGTTCATTCATTTTTTTTTAGCTTAGTCCCTTTATTAATAAGGGGTTGCCACTGCAGAATGAACCACCAACTTATCCAGCATATGTTTTATGCACCGGATGCCCTTCCAGCTGCAATCCATCACTGGGAAATATCCAGACACACTCATTCACATACAAACACTACGGACAATTTAGCTTTCCCAATTCACCTATAGCGCATGTCTTTGCACTGTGAGGGAAACCGGAGCAACCAGAGGAAACCCATGCAAACACGGGGAGAACATGCAAACTCCACACAGAAATGCCAACTGACCCAGCCGAGGCTCAACCCAGCGACCTTCTTGCCGTGAGGCGAATGTGCTACTCACTGCACCACCGTACTGCCCACATTTTTCATCCTGCAAACTAAAATAATACGGTAAGATAAACGTGAGGGGGAAAAAAGACAAAACGTGAAAATATTTTTTATTCATATTTCTGGCAAAATGATTTGGCTCTGTCTGTGGGGGACAGCCAAGTTACTGCCATGTGATTGGTTATAAGTTATTTGGGTTAAAGATTTTAACAGTGTACCAAATAAATTGGCCAAAGATTTTAATAGTAACTGGATGCAGCCTTTATGATGCAAGCTGAAGTTGCATCACTCAGTGATGCAATGTCAGACACAATGCACTCAATGGAGTGAGTGATGTCACTGTGACGGGTAGGGTCAGGTGAGCGCAATAAAAAGCATTGGATGCAGCTCAGATTGCATTGCACCAGGTCTGCATCCAAGCCCCTCTCAAAGATTTTCTCACCCTGAAAATCCTCAACGCCGCCAATATAGTGAAAACAAAAAGTGTGATGCTTTTTTCACAGTAAATCTAGCACCTTTGAAGGTCATAAACGTTCTACATACATTGTTTCTCACTTTCTTACCCATAAGTGGCAAAGCGCTGACATGGAAACCACAAAACTCACCTAAAGTCTCGACTCAGTCACCTTCGTCATTCTCGCTAGAAAACTGTGAAATGAAGCCATTTCCTTCACCACAAGCATCACAAGCTATAAAAGGCCAAAATAAAATTTCACAAGTTAAATTTGTAACATTAGATGTTCCTTAGCAACGTGTTTCCTCATATTAACAGAGCAATACCAGCCTTTGGCTTTTGTGTTCGCATCTTTATAAATTGAACTTCAAGGTTATTTCAAGTATTTATTTCTATTTTTTTTTTCAATTTGCTGTACATTTCAGCTACGTGTTAGTTCATTCCATTAATGGTTTTTGTTAGTTTTGGTTGACTTTATATTCTAGTTTAGCAGAATAACAGAACACATCATGTCGACCAAAAGTAACGTTTAGAGTTTGCACAGCTTGCAATAACTCTTTAGCAACACCCTGTTATAAAAATGAAGTATCGTTGAACACACAATGCTTGAATCCAAAACCATACATATGCAATGAATCAAAGTAATACTGCAGCTAGCTCTCTGCAGCTCATGGCTGCCCACTGAAGCTAAGCAGAGTAGTACCTGGATGGGTGACCACATGGGGAAGTTAGTCAAAAGTGGTGTTAGTGAGACCAGTTGGGGATGCTCAACCTGTGGTCTGTGTGGATCCTAATGCCCCAGTATATTGATGGGGACTCTATACTGCTCAGTGAGCGCCATCTTTTGGATGAGACTCTGTCATACCTGTCAAACCTCCTGTTTTTCCTGGGATTATACTGTATTTTACAATTCTATCACGCTATCATCCCGCAAAGGTATTTTCCCGCATTTCTCCCATATTTTAATCTTTCTATGAAGGGTTGCAATAAAGCGGCGGCCCAGAGTGTCTATTTAGGGCTTGGTTGTGTTCATGGGGTGCAAAGCAATGTGTTCTCATGCTTCACTTCTAGAAAATCACATTATCTTTTCCATATATCTTCGAGTATATACAGCTACTCTGCTAACATGAAAATGACTGCTGATTTCCTAGTTCCACTGAAGTCCCCCACTCAAGAGGCTCTGATTGGTCAAATAACATAATGTGCTGTGATTCGCAGATCAGCTCCACATTACCAGGAATCGTCTCGGTTATAACATTACAGCACCTCTGGCCACGCCCCTTTACTGTGGAGGGTGTATGTGCGTAACCTGAAGGGTTTATGACATCATTAACCCGGATGTATTTTATGTACTCCACAAACTTTGTTTGCTGTAGTCTTCACTAAGCTAACTCTGTAAAAGCCATTGACTCCCTTTGCATTAAACGTTGAGTGTCTTACATTCAGAGATGTTGTTTATGTTCACATACCTACATTACACATCAACTAAAGTTTAACATATGATATTTTAGTGGACTACCCCTTTAAAGAGCCGATCCTCTTTATATGCAGCCCATACCGCCAAACCACCAGTGGACGCCCCTTGCTCTTAAATGTGAATCTGTTCTGCGCTTTCATTTTATTTAGGTGTGAAAAAAACACTTTGAAGTAAATATAAAATGGTGGATTGCCTTAATTTCCATTACAGCGGCTGTTGCCACTCCTATGCAATCCTTAAAACAGTCATTATAGCGGTGCGTTAAAATTTAGGAAAGCAATCAAATACTTTCATTATGGATGTGTATATTTTTAAAGTGACACCTCTTTTATTTAATGTAATCAAACGAAAAATCTAAACGAGAGATTAATTCACTGCTCTTTAATCAGAATGTTTAAATTATACTTTGAAGGAAAGGTTATTGGGATTTGATAACTTGATTCTATTTCTTTATAATATCCCTTATTTTCACATCCCAATGTTGACAGGCAGGGCCGGAGTGCGACTCCTTTTCAGCTCTGGAGTTTTAAGCCTTACACCCGCCCACCTCAGTTCACAACTGACTATATTTAAATAAGGTCATTTCCAGGTCATTTCATTTCAGTTTCTAATGGCATTATCACGTCTTTTTTAAGGAAACAACTGCTTTAGAACTTCAAATGCATTTCATAAACATGAGAACATTAAAGGGTAGCTAATGCTCCAACACTATTCTTTAAAACATTACAATGTCCTTTCCTGCAATATCTTAATAGATTTTCTGTGCAAATTTTTTCATAGATGTTCGGCCCTTTGTAACGGTGGTCACACACTAAAACAATTAAAATAAACTATGTACACCTGCATAAGTAACCAAAACAGTATTATATATCTTAACACTAAAAAAAAAAAATATATATATATATATATATATATATATATATATATATATATATATATATATATATATATATATATATATATATATATATAATTACTCAGATGAGGTTTAAACTCGGGTCGGTGGTGCCATAACGCAACATGCTTACCAAAATGGCATTGTTATGCTGGTGCATCTAGAATAAAAAGTAAGTATTGCACTGTTACCTGCAAGACTCTTTTAACCACAGTATTACTTTCTATTGATGGATTAATTATTTTCTCCCCTTTTTAGATTTCCGATCAAGTTATGTCAGATTTATTAATGTAGTGAATCATTGGGGAAATTGAATCGGGGAAACCAGAGCACCCAGAGGAAACCCACGCAAAGGCAGGGAGAACATGCAAACTCTACACAGAAACGCCAACTGAGCCAAGGTTCGAACCAGCGACCTTCTTGCTGTGAGGCGACAGCACTACCTACTGCGCCACTGCCTCGCACATGAATGCTCATTAATTCTGAAAATTATTATTATTTTTAGTTAGTTTTTTTAGTGCCTGTTTTTAAAGTTTTGTTTAGTTTTTCGTTTATTTATTGAAAAAAATTTTTTTGCCCAATAGTTTTAGTCTTCGATTACTAAAATAACCTTGAGTGGTGTTTACCTACTGGCTTCTTTATAAAGGTAGCCTATAGCTTAAAAATAAAGATGAAAACTACAACATTAACATCTAGTTCAGAACTGGTGCTATCTTTATGCCTGTGTTTATGTGTGTGTGCCGCTGGGTAAACGCATGCGTGTGTGTGTGTGTTTGTGTGCTTATATCATGACGTGTTAATGTGTCACATCAACAAAGACTGAGAAGGTTTTTGGCAGTTTTCATAATCTAGGGTCGACTCTAAGCCATTTCAGACCTCTTTATGATCGCCTTTGTGCACATATGAGATGTGTGACAGTAAGCCGGGTTCATGGAGAGGACACACTCTTCGGCGCTGATATGAGAAGTGTTGGTGTCTGTTATCTGAGCCCTGTATTAATTTGGCTGTGACGGATGTTCGCCTGGTCTAGCGTGGCCGATCGTCTCTGGGGAAAACACACCATAATCCTCTAATCCTTTCCCCTCGGGATTCTGTCTAATCAAGCGCTCTTTAAATGAAAGCACGCACACACTCTGAATGCAAACATCCATACATTGCAAAAATCCAGCCCTCGCTATCTTCCACAGCTCTTCTGAAAGTGCTGAGCTGCTTCCCCTTCAGAGACTAAAAAACACATCCTACATCTGTACAGGTAACCTCCTCGCTTCACTCATAGAAACCTGAAGAGGCGGCGTTTATTTATTGACACTGGAGTGAGCTGGTGTGCTGTCCACAAACAGAGAAGCATGATGTTTTGAGCTTGACAGATCTCAAAGGATTATTCCTGGTTCAATACCAGTTAAGGCCCTTTCACACAGAGCAAGACATGGATCAAATCACTGATGAACAGTGCTTAATGCTAAACTACTTTCTGCCCTATGCAAGTTTACATAGCTGCCTGATACATAGTGCTCACAGACAATGCAGATTTTTGATATCTTGTTAAATTAATTCTTTAGTTCAATCAAATGAACTTTTCTAGTCATCTCAACTTGCATCAAACTAACTAAATATGAAATTTAACTTTGTAAAACTTAAACATTTTTGTTAAAACCTACAAGTGGCATGAAGTAACAATTTACAAATACTCAACTTACTAAGTAGTTTTTCTCAGGAATTTTAATTTACTAAGTCGTTTTAAAAATGTGTAGCCTACTTTACTTTCCCTTAAATACATTTTTAGTGCAGTATTGGTACCTTTACTCCACTACTTTACTTCAACCTGCAATCACTACTTTACTTTTTCTTGTCTAAAGGAATTTTAAAAATTCAGTCCAGTGATTCCTGTCCAATCAAATCGCACATAGAAGGTAAATCGCATCATAATAAACTCAAGACATGGGCACTTTATGATCGCAGCGAACTGTTTGGAAGCATTAAAAGAGTCCTAGCAGATGTCCGAAGTTGTCAAACACAATGACCCAGAGACTGTTTAGATGATGTCACTGATGAGATGACAGATGTTTACTGTATGATGACTGAAATGACCCTAAATACCCAGCAGGCACAAGGCGTCAACATAACGTTAGATTGATGTTGTATCCCAAAATCGTGAGGACGTTACGACTGGACGTTAGTGTCTAACCTAAAATCAACCAAATATCAACATCTAATATTGGTACAGCTTGACGTTGGGTGGACATTACCAGTATGACGTCTATCAGATGTTGGATTTTGAATGCCATACCTGAAGAATAAATGTCAGCATTTGATGTCAATAGAGGTTTGTTTAAAGTGTTGGCTCAACGTTGGATTTTGGTCGCTTTACAACACAACCTAAAAATCAACCAAACATCACCATCATTTGACGTTGTTATTGGTGATCAAAATAATGTCCTTGGATGCTGGCTAAACATTGAATTTTGGATTATATCACAACCTAAATCTAACCTAATATTAACATCTTATGATGTTGTGTGCCTGCTGGGCAATAAGATGCACTACAGAATGTTACGTTTACACACATCCACAAATTACATGTAAATGCATCAGCTTTTTATAGCGCAATACTACTCTCGAGAACTTTTAAAAGGGTTACTTTTTACTCATATTCAGAAATATTTACTTAACAGATACTTTTACTCTACTTGCACTATATTTTTTGAGGCAAGTAACAGTACTTTTACTTAAGTATGTTTTTTCAGTACTCTTTCCACCACTGAAACCTAATTAACTTAAGTTAAAGTAACACAAGTAACACATTTATATTCATGAGGTTTGGTCATGGGCGACCCAGAGGATAAGTTGGTAGTTCATTCCGATGTAGTGACCCCTGATGAATAAAGGGACTAAGCCGAAGAAAAATAAATGAATGAATGAATGAATGAATGAATGAATGAATGAATGAATGAATGAATGAATGAATGAATGAGTTTTGGTCATTATTTACAGAGTACCTGTTTAGTACTTTATCACAGAATGGTGAAAGGAAAGGAAAAACTAAATTAATAAAACTGTTATAAGGATCAAAACAACATATATCCTTATTAAGATATGCATATGTATTGTTATTTTTCTATATGGAATCACAATAGAACTGTGAAACAAATTTTTATTTTTAGGCGGACTTAACACTTGTTTAAAGTCAGGGGTTGGACATTTGTTTCCTTCCAAAAATGTGAATTAACTTTACGCACAAAACTGGAATATCGCATAAAAGATGTACAAATAAAGCAGTTTTCATCCGAGTCAAAAAGAACAAAACCATCACTTCCTGATTAACTGGCGGCACATATCAACAGTGAAAACGGAATTTGCTGCGGTAGGAAAAGCTGTGTGAATCTTTTCTTAATTTAATAAAGGACTTGCGCCTCAGAAGGCAATTCTGACATGGTGAACGCTCGACTATTCTGAAGGTAATTTATAATATATTAACACGAATACTGAAATGGTTAAGGTGTTTTAGAATGGCCAAAATAACATTTAGCATATGTGCTAAATGTGCTCAGCCTGCTGGTTTGTCCATTCACACATTGATCTCCTACAACAAAATCACATGACCTTTTTTGATGCACATACTGGAATTTGTTGGGTAAGAGTGTTTCTATTGCAGTTTATGTGCATGTTTTCTTATCGAATAAAAAGTTTATCCTACTCAGTTATGTGCATACATTTGTTATGCTCATTTTAAAATCTATGAGCATCTTGGCGTTTCCATCAACCGATTTATGTGCATATCCAAAATGAAACTGAAACACTGGCCAATTTAATGTTGGTGGTGGTTCATGGCTAAATTTGACCAGCGTGCCAGTCTTTATAAGAGCAGTGCGCCAGTCTTCAAGTGCACAGTTTTGCTTAAAATATTGCAATGCACACAACGTTGAGTCACAAATCAGAGCTAAAAGAGGACAAACTGTTGGTGCATGTCGCGCTGGTGCATCTGTGACCAAGACAGCAATGTATTAAGAGCCACAGTATCCAGGGTAATGGCAGCATACCACCAAGATAAAAAACACATCCAACAGGAGTAACTGTGGACAAAGGGAGGAAGCTGTCTGAAAGGGGTGTCCAGGTGCTAAGTCAGATCGTATACAAAAAAAAAAAAAAAAACATAAAACCACCAACTGCAGAATTAAATGTGCACCTCAACTCTCCTGTTTCCACCATAACGCTTAATCTGGAGCTGCACATGGTCAATATACATAGTCAGGCTGCTACAGCCAAACCTTTGCCTACTTGTGCTAATGCCATTGGTTTCATTGGTGCCAGCAGTGATAATCTTGGGCTGTAGACAATGTGAAACATGTATTGTTCTCTAATGAGTCCACCTTCATTGTCTTTCCCACATACAGTGAGTTATAGTAGGAAAAAACCCAAAAAAAGTGTACCACCCAGTCTGATGCATGCCCAGAGTGAAGTATGGGGGTGTATCAGTGATGGTTTAGGCTGCAATTTCATTGCAATCCCTAGGCTCAATACTTGTGTTAGATGGGGGCATCACTGCCAAGGACTACCGAACCATTTCTGGGGACCATGTGCACCCAGTGGTTCAAACATTGTATCATGAAGGCAGTGCTTTGTATCAGGAGAATTATACACCAATACACAAAGCAAGACTGGCCACAAAATGAGGCCCACACCAGAGATGCCCAAACTAGGGCCTGTGGGCCAAAGTTGGCCCATGGTAACCTTTAATTTGGCCTGCCGTCCCTGCTTAGAAGAGAGGGAAAATAATGGGAAGGATTTAGAGATTGCCATTTCAAACTAAATGTAACCCTTTGTTCGTTTAATTGTTAGGCTACAAAAAAAAGCTAACTGAAATTAAATATTTCGATTTAAATGCTGTAATTTAGTTTAAAATGTATATACGGTCACCCAATGGCTAGAGGAATATGCAGAGGCTTTGGTGAGCGAATCAAGGCGAAAGCAGATTCTGCTTGACTAGTGTATTCAGCATTTTACTCCGCTGTCTAGTAAATGTGATTATGTTCTTATAGCAATAAGATTCAAAGTCATGTTTTCTATTTATTTTTAAATATTATTAAATATATTTAAATAATAATATTATTGTTTTCCGTGCAGAAATTGTGCCGCATGTCAGAATTTGATAAAGTGTAAAGAATTTTTGAATCCAGCAACAGGTAAAAATATAAAAATAAAAACAGGTGTTACCTGCTCTACTCGTAATGTGGTCCACATGTCAAAATGTCCATGCCAAAATATAGGGAAGTCATCATAGTTGAAGTTGCAAATTAGGGAACATAAATCAAGTATACAACATCATGATAACTTCGCCAGTAGCAAGGCTTTTGAAGATTCCGGCAGGGGCGCCTGTGTAAACTCAGGCCACCCCAACATGATTTTGCTGTTGAAATTATTAATTTAAATGTACTTGCATAAATTCACAATATTTCAATAAATAAATATATAGCAGCCACAAAATGTTTGATAATTGACTGGTGCCACTGATGTAGCCGATTCACTGCCCCTCCCCGATCGTCGCTGACATCACGCACGCTCTTTCAATAGACAGCGATGGCAATTTAATATTTACCTTAAGGTACATTAAACGAAGAATCTGTATTAATAATATTGTGGCTCAAAAAGGAATATGGATAAATGACATTAGAGTCTGTTTAAGTGTGTGTATATATAGTAATGCCTTTTGTTCGTTTGTTTGTTTTATTAATTAATTCGTTAATCTTCATCATCTTCATTTAGACATGGCATATACCATAAACCGTACAATAAAAGCATGTGAACAACAACTGAAAAGTTATTTTTATATATATGAAAAGTGTTTTTAAACTAAATATTGATTTCTTTTTTATTTTATTGAATTTTAATATATTGATTTTTAGGAATAAATTGTGATATTTCAAGAGTGATTAATCAATGAGATAAAACCACATTATTTAACTGACCAGAGCAAAATTATAACATTACACCACATTCATAATTTTATTTGTGTGTGCCACCCCAAGATGGATTTCGGACATGACGTTGAACAACTAGAATGCATTGGAATCGAAGCTGTATTCGATTCACATAGAGGAGGTAATCTAAATAAAAGATTATTACAAAGAGAGGCATTCTGGATTCATAAAATTGTTTACACCAGGAGGAATGAATGAGGAGTTGGACCTTTCTGTTTTTTTTTTTTTAAACAGTTTGTTGTTTAGCTATAATATTGTGAATCATAGATTTGTCATAGACATGAATAAGTGAATGATGATAACTGATATGCTATTTTCCTCTGAAATGATGTTTTTGAAGGTGAAGGTAAATATTTCTATATTGAAATAAAAATGTAATCGTTTTAAACTATTGAGTGGCCGTCTAACTAATGACACAATGTGACTGAATGTGGGATAAAAGAGTGGAGTGAGAGGATTGTGTCACACACTGAGGAAGGCATTGTGTCGAAACATCGATTTTGTATCACCTGAGTGTAAAATAAAAACTACACAAAGCAATTATTTAATGAGTGAGAATCATAAACTTCTGATAACTATTATTAAATAAATAAAAAAATACCTATGGCAACTTTAATGTAAAATAGTTTGGTATGTTTATCTTTGGCCCACGGCTCTCAGATATTTGTTCTTTTTCCCTTCATACAAAAAAGTTTGGGTTTAAAACCAGGTGTTTCAGTTTCATTGTCTAACCGCTGTACTTTGGCTTTCTAATGTTGTGGACTACAACACTATCACGGCAAAAAGTGCAGAAAAATAATTGTGAAATATAGTAATTGTTTTAAAACATATACAGTTACAGTATGCATATTGTTTGTGTTAAATATGTTAGATGTCTTTATGCCTAACTGCGACTAGTTGCTCTACTTCTACTTCTACCTCTACCTCTTGGGTCAATTCAAGCTGCAATAAGATACTGTACTGTGTGTCTGTTTGTTTGTTTGTTTTTAAGTATTTTTGCTTGTGTATTCTCTAATATTTGTCCTCAACATTGTTTCACAGACTAATAATAAATGCTTAGTAGAATAATAAATGGGCTAAATGTATGAAACCCACAATTTCCCTTTTGTCAGCTAAGGAGGTTGGAAACTAGCCTAACACTTTATTTTTTCTCCAACCACAGCTATATTTACTAATAATGAAAACATATTATAATATACTAAAATATACTTCCCTTCTTCTCTCAGCGGCGTTGAGCTCTTTGAAAGAAATGCAGAACCTGCCACCCAGGCCAGTTAATCCCTACTTCCTGTTTCATTCTGGGTCTAATCCAAACATAGCACAGCTGCGCTCTAACAGCAAATTTGACCAGATTACTTTCATACAGTGCAACAGTGTAGATGAAGGGTTGCCAGATGTAGCGAATACTTTAAACAATAAACTAAGTCCATTTTGAACTAGCTAATATTATTCAGAAGGTCATGATTAAATAATTACTTTGTATAGCTTTATTTTACATTCTTAGTGGATGTAAAATAAAGCTATACAAAGTAATTATTTAATGAGTGCGAATCATAACTTTCTGAATAATGTTATTAATTAGATTGATGCACTAAAAGTTTTTAAAACCAAGAGCACGGAGTGCAAACTTGATTACTGAACGAGCTAATATTACACTTTACTAAAACACAGAACACCCTCAAGTCAAAGCTAAAGGGAATTTTCTAAACCGAATCACATTTGCTGTATAAAGCTGCTTTTAAAATCCCTAAAAAATGAGATTAAGTAGCCACAGCGGTTGCCAGATTGTCACAGCATTGCATCAGCACCGACTTCTAAGACGTAAACTGGAGGCGTAGCCGTTCTTAGAGACTGAATCTCTGGCTGATGAAAGAAAACATGCTTGCCGACAGAGGAGGACAATCGCCTCATTGGTCATTCAGGGCTGGTTTCTATGACTCCCAGACGGGCGACCAATTACAGTGTAGCGGCACAGTTCCCGTCTACATCATTAGCGACCGAGAGTCTAGATTGATGTTTTTATCAACATCAGTAAAAGATACACGCCAGCATGGAGCGACTCGACAAGAGGGCACAGAAACCACCAAGAGCAAAATCAAAAAAGAAACACAGAAGATGAGAAGAGGAGCGGATTACATCTCTACGTCCTCCTCTCTTTGTTATGAGATTAATATTTGCCTCCATGTCTGTGAGCTCTAATCTAATGACTGCAGATATCTACAGCATTACGGCTGGACAATTACATATAGGATAGTCAGATCGCCGACTAGCACAGTAACTATCGAGATTATTTACTTTAAAACTGTAATTATAAAAGTCAATTTTCAGTAGATATAGCAAAGCACTAAGCTCTAAATAGCTGCCTGAACCGACATCTGCTTCAGACCACTGAAGTGCTGTGCCTAAACCCATCACAGGGATTTGCATCATTTATGTCAATCTAAAAATATCCTCAACCTGGAAAACCAATAGAAGACCCTGTTTCAGATTTGTATTATACACTGCATTAAAGTGGCAGTAATGTTGTGAAATGCACCCTCCATTCCACATAAAAGCAAGATTACAGAGAGAGCACAGTCTGGGGAAAAGAAACCCAAGGAGAGACTTTTATAAACGTCAATCTGGGAATCAATAAGCATATATTCAAGAAAAAAAACAGACATGGACAGGGAAGAGGGCTTTTTAAATGGGCTGATTTTGATAAATTCCCATAAGGTGGCATAAATGTACCATATGATGGTTTGCCAACCACCATTTAACCAAAGGAGAAGAAGGTGTGACCTTGATTTTTACATGTACAGTGCTCAGCATGATTGAGTACAGCTCATTTTGAAAATTGAGTTTTCTCCATTTCTCAGTGAATATAGGCAATGTATTTTGGTGCATTTAAACAAAAAAGATTTATTAAACAAATATATATATATATATATATATATATATATATATATATATATATATATATATATATATATATATAAATTTTTTTTATTTTTATTAAGATAATATTTTAGTCACCAAACATATTTGGAAATTGAAAGATACAATTAAATTCAAGCAAAATATTGGAAAAAAATTACAAACTACAAAATTTCAACTTAAGTTTTCTATTTTTTTTTTTTTTTTTTTTTGCTTCTCTTGATTTTTTCTCTTTTTTTTTAATTTGCATTTAATATTTTTCTTTAAGATATTTTTTTTTGGCTGTACTAGTTTTTGGTCCGTTATTTGACTTCAGTACTGTCTAATCTAATGTACATGCACAAATTTAATCTTGTATATCTTCCTTTTAAAATATGAATTTGTGAGGGTTGTACTTATATTTACTGAGCACTGTATAGTGTAAGCAGTCAAATACCTGCAGAACAATTAGCGTGTTTGCATATAAATTGTGAGCTTTGGTTTTAAAATCATAGCAATCTTCCCAAACAGTGTGAGCTGGCAGATTGCTGAAATCACATGGAACTCAGAGTATATGCCAGGGCCTTATGAAGGCAGATTTAAAGAATTCAAGACCTTTTTAACCACAAAAAAATTCACACTCTGACTGTTGAGAACATGCTTAGGACTGTTGGCCAAGGTTGTGCAAAATTTGGCTTTGCCATTCCAAGAATAAGTTATATTTTAAAAACATTTTAGTAGAAAGCAGCCATTTAAAATTGTTTAGCAAATCAAAACACGAGACTAAAAAAAGCCTCACTGTCCCCATACTTTTTCAAAGTGGTCTTTTTAAGTCATTTAAAGGTGCAGTAGGTGATTGTCTTCAGAAATTTTTTTTGTTGTGCAGGTTGAAATAGTCTTTACATTACAATAGTAACGATTAATGAAATGATCTAAATGTGTTTATATGTATTTTTAGATTATGGGTGAGGCATAAGACTAAAAAAAGTTCATCTAATTAAAATTTGTCAGACCGATAATTCTGACAAGTAGCCCAAATTGTCCGTCAACAAATGTAGATTTGTACATGTGCGCAACCATTGGCGTTCACGCAGATCTGCATGCGCGCTACATTCACCTGGACACCAAAGAGACAACGGTAAAAACAAATGCTGAATCAATATTGGAGTTACTTTTGCACATTGGAGAAAGGATGACACCATGGCCGAAGTATTTCTTTTAGATGGGTAATGTGTTTCAAAGTATTTTATTCATGCAAAGCTGATGCAGATTGTGTTTTTTACGAATGTGTTATATGCACAGAAGTGTTTTTCAGCCACTGAAATCTTCCGGTGAAAGAATGATGTGATTATTTTGCATAAGGCCTTTTACAGCATCGATAATGTAGATTTTTATTTTGTTTAATAGAATATAAATATCGCTTTTCCGCCAAGCAGTGAAGTTGGTTTTATATTCAAGTTGGTTTATTTTTTAACAATGACAGCCTGTGAGGCGCTATACTTGTATCGTTTATCATGCTACTCTGAATATTATCTGAAATAGCATGCAAATATGGTTTAGCAATAAGTGTAATTCCTGCACGCTAAGCATACAGTGGTCACTTTAGGACAAAGCATGTGAGAGAGAGCAGTGATCTTTGCATGCATGAAACATTGCATATTATGACAAGTTTTGCTTGCTACACAACTGAAAACGTGCTAGATATAATACAGTTTTTCTTTCAGAATTGTAGTATTATAAAAATTTCTAACTGGCGAATGACATGATTTACTGGGTCTCTGTCATCTTTAATGTGAACGTTCGTGATTTCAAAAGGCGTGTCTTTGGACAGCAGGGGAGGGATTGTGTTTCAAAGATATTATGCTAACTGGTTAGCATTTAGGCAGATCACCTACTGCACCTTTAAGATGTGACATTTTAGAATGCAAAGCAAATGTAAAAATAAGCAAAAACGACTTTCAATATCAATAAAAACCCCTTTTACATAGTTTCCCCGCACAACAAGACACATCTTGAAGCTTATAAACCCAATTTCCCTTTGTGAATGGATCTCAGACGAGCGTTTAAGAGAGTTCCGACACTTCTGTTTTAATAAAAACACATCATATAGCATTTATTAAACATGGACACTGACTCCAATGACATGCACACCAATTTTTGTCCTTTAAATGTTGAGTGTTAACATTATTGCAAACACTGGTTCCCTGCGCTTTCATGTATTATATTTTTTATTATCTTAGGATAAAAAAAGGAAAAAATAAAAGAAAACAAAAACATCGACAATTACATGGGATGTCGTGTTTTTCTGCATAATTTATCGTTATACACAGTGGGGGGTGGGGGGATAGGGAACGGGTCGGGACAGGACAAGAAGTAAGGTTTTAAAGAGGAGGGAAAGGAACGTTTGCACGCCGTAGCATTTGCAAGAAATCCTCAGGACTCTGTACAGCAGCAGAGAGCGCGCAGGAAGGGGGAAAGGTCTTGCGCCTGCGGACAGCACGAAAAGCATTCACAGTAAGGAGGGGAAGAGCGAGGGAGAGGCGGAGAGGGTGATTGCAGCACTGACCCGGATGAAGACAGGGAGAAGGAGAGATGTGTGGTCTGCTCTTCCTCTCCTCCACTCCCCTCCCCTCTCCTCGCCTGATTGCCTAGATTTTAATCGTCTTTGACACAAAAAAGGGATTTTTTTATATATACACACAGAATAGCTACAGGACCCTCCCGCCGACCTCAGGCAACGATGTCGTTCTCCACGCGCAAAATTCATCAATTAAAATGAAGTAAAACAATATATTGGTCAGGATTTCTTCTTCTGCGATCGATGGTGTTCGACAGGACTGTCCTTGAGCTGCGGGAGGAAGGGTCCTTTCTCTTCAGTTTATTTTCAAGTTTTCTCCTTTTTTTATTTCACTGGTGTTGGTTGGTTTGTCTTGTTTTTTTTTTTAGTTTGTTTTTTTGTCCGGCATGTATTTGTTTTGTTTGTATGTAAGTGTGTGTTGATGCCAATATAAGTTCAGACTTTTGTAATCTGTGCGTGCTGTTCCTCGTCAAAAGGTTCATTTTCCGGGTCAGAATCAGTGGTGTCTGAATAACGGTAGTGATCGGGTTCATTATCACTCACGTCCGGAGTGACAGAAGTTGAAGTGCTTGCTTCTGAGTTTGAGGGCTCCTCCACGGTCTTGGTGAAATACAATTTGACCTGGGAGACAGAACAAGAACGATGCATAAGAACGAGTACTTTACTCCAGTGATTCTCCACCATGTTCCTAGAGGACTTGGAAAATGTGCAAGTTGTGTGGTTGAGAAACACTGCTTTATGCTACATAAACACAAAGTAGGACATTTATCAGAAGGTTCTGAAAAGAAGACTTGTACACTTGTAGGCTGCATTTACTTGAACAATAATACTGAAAAACAGTGATAATTTGACGTGTACAACATTTCTGATTGCTATAAATGTTGAGAATAGTTGTGCTGCTTAACATTTTCTAAAGATTAAAAACATTTATTCAAGTTGGTTAACATTTATTTATTTATTAGAAATAACGCAAAAAATGTCTTAAAGGGCACCTATTTTAAACCTTTTAGAGAAGTCTTTTGTGTTTCCAGAATATGTCTTTAAAGTTTCAGCTCAAAACAGCTTTCAGATTATTTATTATACCTTTCAGAATACTGGAATTGGCTGCTCTGAACACATTGTAGCTGTTTTGTGGCCTGTACCTTTAATGCTAGTTCTCTCCACCCACATGCCTGTCAGAGTGGGCCTCAATCTGTGCTTCGACTGCTTTAGATAAACAGCACATTGACAAACATGAAGGAACTAGATCTTACATAAAGTTTTTGAAGAAATATTACAGTAAGAACTTTACCAATGATTATTTGATGTTTTTGCTGTGGAGTTAATTCAAGCCTTTCTGCAATGGTGAGTCACACACAATGTCATTACAAAGTTCATGCGCATTTAACACTGCACTGTTTTTGCACAGCAAATGTGACAGGAAACACGTTAATTTCTACTGTTTTATGGGTATCTGTTATTTTAATGTACAAAATAAACCTTATTTAACTTCCACAAACTGGGATTGAAGCGTCTTCGTTTATAATTGTACTGACATGTGACTGTGTTAATGAAGTAATGACGGCAAAGTCGCTGTAATTCATTACAAGCATGATTTAAAAACGTTTTGAACTTGTAAAACTCATTCTTGATCACATTTCATGATGATTGATGATCAAAGAAAGCTGAACATCATTTAATCCCAGTTGCTACTGTATGCACACATCCTGTCTTGTTGATATGGTTATACGCGTTACTACGGAGACCTGTAAATACGTGGCTGTCAATCAATTCTTTGGGCAGGGAAACCACACTGAGTGTTATTGTCTTTATATCACTTCAATATGACTGTGGACACACTATACCTACACACAGTTCTGTCCAAACAGCTTACAAAAGATGATTTTCATCAAAAAGAGATTCACCAATTCCCAGCTGATAAACATGGCAGATTAAACAGCAAAGAGTAAAATCTGCAGATACTGTTCAGCGGTTCTGCCTTTTATATTTACTTTGACATAAAAAAAATGTAAAATATTGAAAAAATTTATAAAAACATTTTCTCCAAATCAAATCTCCTTAGAAACACAAAAATGCTATTATAAATTACCTTGATTAATATTCAAGATTTAACTCCAAAAATAACTTAAACTTTTTTGAATTATAACTGATTCATAATAACCTTGACTGAATTGCTCAAATGCTTTCCCATATCAGCTTTAGGATGTGTAATCAGATTAGTAGTGTTAAACGTTTTAGCAGAAGTTTTACTTGTAAAATCGAAGCATTGCAGAGCTTACAAACTGCGGTTTTGTCGTCACTGCCACTTAATTCAAAGCAACACCATACAAGAGATGTTTTATTTACATGGCACAAATTTATTGCTTTTTTCACATCCTTTTTTGACTAAAAGAATGCAAAAATTACCTTGATCATTAGCTGTTTTTAAACAAATCGCTTAATGGCAGATTTGTTGTTTTGTTTACCCAAAAACAAAAATTCTGTTATCAATTACTCTCCCTCATATTGTTCAGAACCCGAGACCATTGTTCATCTTCAAACACATTTTAGGATATTTTGGGTTAAGTCAGAGAACTCCCTTATCCTCCATAAACAGCAACTCATTCAGAAAAATACCAAGTAACATCCTCAAAACAGACCATATACATTCAACGGTTCAAAACGAGAATCCTTTTGTAAGCAAATAAAACAAAAATAAAGACTTTCTTTCTACAGTTTCATCTCCGCAGTGTCAGTATAAGGCGCATGTTTATGAGCACTGTGTACTGATGTATACCCTGGATGGCTACACACAAGTTCTTGTTTGAAATAAAGCAGCAGCACATTCGAGATATACATTAGCATCGCAATCAGGTGCAACACAAGAACACGCGCCCTATACTAACACTGAAAAGAAGAAAGCATTGAATAAAGTAATTATTTTTGTTTTGTGTGTGTCAACAGCTTGATATAAGACTTATTGACCACAATATCAGGTAACATTCAGGAGGTTCCTTCTCATTTTGGCCCCAAAATAAATTGAGGCAGGTTTGGAAAAACTTCAGCAGGGGCACCAATGTCTTTTGATGTTTATTCTGCCCTCTTTATTAAGCACAGTTCAGACTACATGATTTCAAATTTTTTGTTACAACCATAAAAATGTATACGATTTTATATCCCAAACATTGACACTGAGAAGAAGAAACAATTCAATAAAGTAGCTATATTTGTTTTGCATGTGATAATAGCTTGATCATATTTCAACACGCTTTTTGTTGTTTCTTTGGCCTTTGTATGAAACATTGCTACCTATGGAGTATGAGGAAGCTTTCTGATTTCACCAAAAATATCTGAATTTGTGTTATGAGGAAAGTAATGAAGGTCTCATGCTGTGTTCACACCAGACGCGGAAGCGTCAAGCGCGAGTGATTTACAAGTTAAGTCAATACAAAAGGCGCTAATAGACATTCTGTGGCATGATGCTTGCAGTGCGGATTGAGTGTTTTGCGCATTTGATGCTTAACTTGCGAATTGATAATCTGAACTTTAGCGGATATTCGCGGCACATTAACCAATCAGGAGCTCGCTCTTGTGGGGGCGTGATTATGATGTAGTGCCTGTTGTTGGTGTCCAGGGGGAAAATCCTCCTGCCTACACCGACAAGTTCATCAAACTGGGCTCGGCTCAGTCAGAAGCACCGCTGAATGCCTCCTTCATCCAGGTTAAGTGTCTGGAGGAGTTTATGAGCTCATAGAGCTGGGTGCACCTCTGAAAGGATCTAGTGCACTTAGACACTGCTCCAAACTTATCGACGCTGTTTTACAGCCTTCAAAAAGCACATAAACATAGTTATTTTCTCAATAAAATCCATGTTAGCCATTTAGAAACGAAGCTAAAGTGACCGGGAAGACAGAAGCCCTGCCTATCACGCGAATCCACATCCGTTCAGAAGTGAATTTGACATGGAATGAAGCGGATTTGATGTGCGAATGAAGTGAGTAAACTCAAATGTTCATGCAACTATTTTCATGCAAATAGAGCGATTTTTCTAGGCATTCTGCATCTGGTGTGAACACAACATCAGATGATTGAACAAAATGACAGTGAACAATCACAAGTAGAAATCATTTGTTTTCCAATAAATATGCCAATTCCAATTTGCAGACACCCAAAACCAAGTCTCTCAACAAATGTTAAAATACTGAGATGAGTGACAGCTGACCCTGCCATCAACACCCTTAACCAAAATGTTTAAGTAAAAACATGACTGTAAGGGTATTTTTCATTTTAAACTAAAGATATGAAGCTGCAAGCGAAGTCAAAAAGATATTAAATCATATTTTGACAGGTGCTGATTTAAAATGCCACGTTACTATAGTCTTATATTGCTGCAATATTCAAGCAATCTTATCTCGCGTCTCCAAATCAAGTCGCATTTTGCTGAAAGGAGACAGAGTTATTAACTTTATTCATATAGAGAATATTAAAAGACAATAATACTGCGGAAACACAGTCCTGTTGTTATGCTTTCCCTTTTACAAATTCAGTTAAATCCCTCAGAATGTATTTTGCAGGAATATCTTTGAGTTTTCATGCGCAACTGGCAACATTTTAATATATTCTTCATTCTAAAGCCTGCTGCAATGCTGTCATCACATTATTTGATCCTGATAACCACCAAGTATGAATGCAAATGTCAAAACGTCAACCTTTGCTCTCATAATGTATAAAACCCCTTTGTTTCTTTCAATCTGAGTGTTAAAAGTGCCCTCACCTTAAAGTTGGGTGAAAAATATCGGTTAGCCTTATCTTTGTTGGCTTTATCCAAGTCGTTCTTCGTTAAGGTCAAAATCAAGTAGTCTTTTTCCCCATCCGCTCGCTGCTCTCCTCTTTCTCTGTCGAGTGCAGCCGCTGCGACGGCTCTCTCCTTCTCCCTGTCCCGTTCCGCCGGTGAACTCTGGCTCTGACACGACAGGCTGTCCACGTCGTTCACCACCGACCCGTTCTCCACTTTGTCCCCTGCTTCCTCAGGCCCCGGGATGAAGAACGTGTTTATCCAAAAATGAAACATTTTATCCTACGCACAAGCAAAGGTTTACATTTTAGATGGCCATAAATAGCAAGCGTTTACAAACACAAATACACATTCCAACAACTGCACATATAAACACATTTATATAAAGCACAGAAACACAAACACTGACTTGACTATATATACATTCATTTAAACTATATTTATGGTAATTAATGCAAAGTTCACAGAACAAAATTTTTACCCAGATTTTCACTCTGAGCCAAGAAATGCCCCAAAATGGGTGCAAATTGGTTCTTATTAATAATTATTAAAGATGCGATGCAAGAAAAAAAAATTATTTATTAATATCCCTGACGCCTGTAAAATATTTTGTGAGCTAAATATCTATACCTGTTGGCCATTCAAAATGCTGTGTAAAAAATGTTCTGACATTGAAAAGACAGTGGTGGTAAGAATCTGCGGACATTTTTTGCTTCCTTACTGCGGAATGATTTTGGGAGTATCATAACTAAACACTTATATAAAAAATAAAGAATAATACAGTTTTAACTTTTATTTAATGTTTACAATGCAAATCAAATTAGATCCACATATTTAATAAACAAAGCAAGTATCTTATATAATATATCGACTAAAAAACAGAAACTATTACTTTACAAATTGTATTGTAAATAAATCATATGAACATTTTCATATTAGTCAATAAAATTACTGAAATTAACTTAAAAAACTGAATAAATATAAATTTACACAAGTAAATAACTATATGAGAAGCACTTTAGCAGCATCTAGAACAGCAGCCTGTAAGTACATTTAAGATTTGTTTCAGTTGTTGTGTATGGTTTGAGGACTTGTTTCCAGCTGTTTGTGTAAAGTTGTAGGACATTTAAACTTGCTTTCAGTTGTGTATAATACTAGAAGTTGTTTAGCCACTGTTTCCTTGGTTACTATAAGAGCTTGTGTAGCGAACGCAGACGCGGTTCGCGTCGTCCGCCTCAGTTTCGGCCCTTGTTTTGACTCGGGAGGCGTGTCCAAACGCCAGGTAACCACTATATAGTGAGCACGGTAGCATTAGTCGGCAGGAGAAGCACTTTAGCAGCATCTAGAACAGCAGCCTGTAAGTACATTTAAGATTTGTTTCAGTTGTTGTGTATGGTTTGAGGACTTGTTTCCAGCTGTTTGTGTAAAGTTGTAGGACATTTAAACTTGCTTTCAGTTGTGTATAATACTAGAAGTTGTTTAGCCACTGTTTCCTTGGTTACTATAAGAGCTTGTGTAGCGAACGCAGACGCGGTTCGCGTCGTCCGCCTCAGTTTCGGCCCTTGTTTTGACTCGGGAGGCGTGTCCAAACGCCAGGTAACCACTATATAGTGAGCACGGTAGCATTAGTCGGCAGGAGAAGCACTTTAGCAGCATCTAGAACAGCAGCCTGTAAGTACATTTAAGATTTGTTTCAGTTGTTGTGTATGGTTTGAGGACTTGTTTCCAGCTGTTTGTGTAAAGTTGTAGGACATTTAAACTTGCTTTCAGTTGTGTATAATACTAGAAGTTGTTTAGCCACTGTTTCCTTGGTTACTATAAGAGCTTGTGTAGCGAACGCAGACGCGGTTCGCGTCGTCCGCCTCAGTTTCGGCCCTTGTTTTGACTCGGGAGGCGTGTCCAGCTGAATTCAATCAGCTAGTGCTTTGGGGTTATATAAACGACTAGTTCACCGCGGCAGCGGTCGCGGCAGCCTCGTGTGAAGACCGCCTCGTGTGAAGACCGACGAGGGTAAAGACCATCGACTCTACCTGCGCGACTCCACCGAGCAAAGACACCGACAAAGCACTTGAGTACTTTACTGTATTGTTTTACTTTACACTTATTTTTTGTTGTCAGTGCACTTTTATTATGTGTTTTCTAATTCCTGTTGTTACTAACACTCGCAAAACACAGGAGGTGCGCTGCAGGCGTAATCCTCACAACCTTCGTTCAATACATGTATCTACTATTTCACAACTCTCTCTCTCCGTGGGCCTCTGGAATTGTCAATCAGCTGTTAACAAGGCTGATTTTATTACCTCCATAGCTACATATTCTGACTATAATCTCATGGCTCTAACTGAGACCTGGTTGAGGCCGGAGGACACTGCTACACATGCTACTCTTTCTGCTAATTTCTCTTTTTCCCACACTCCTCGTCAGACAGGGAGAGGGGGTGGGACTGGACTACTAATTTCCAAAGAATGGAAATTTACTCTGATACCGTCCCTGCCAACAATCAGCTCCTTTGAATTCCATGCAGTCACCATTATCCACCCCTTCTACATAAATGTGGTTGTCATCTACCGCCCACCAGGTAAATTAGGTCACTTCCTAGATGAACTGGATGTTCTTCTCTCATCTTTTTCTAATTTTGCCACTCCCTTATTGGTGCTAGGTGACTTCAACATTTACATTGACAAACCGCAAGCTGCAGACTTTCAGACTCTGCTTGCCTCTTTTGACCTAAAAAGAGCACCTACTTCTGCTACCCACAAATCAGGTAATCAGCTAGACCTTATTTACACACGACACTGCTTCACTGATCAAACAATAGTAACTCCACTACAAATATCTGATCATTTCCTTCTGTCTCTCAACATCCACATTACTCCTGAGCCGCCACACACTCCAACACTGGTTACCTTTCGCAGAAACCTACGATCTCTCTCACCCAATAGACTATCCACCATTGTTTCAGACTCTCTTCCTCCATCTCGCAAACTCACTGCACTTGATTCGAACAGTGCCACTAATACACTCTGCTCCACACTAGCATCATGTCTAGACCGATTATGTCCTCTTGCATCCAGGCCAGCCCGTGCCAGTCCTCCTGCACCCTGGCTCTCGGATGCTCTCCGTGAGCATCGCTCAAAACTTCGGGCTGCAGAGAGAATTTGGCGGAAAACTAAAAATCCTGCACATCTCTTAACATACCAAACTCTTCTGTCCTCTTTCTCAGCTGAGGTTACTTCTGCAAAGCAGACGTATTACCGTCTGAAAATCAACAATGCCACTAATCCTCGCCTACTTTTTAAAACATTTTCCTCCCTCCTCTATCCTCCTCCTCCACCCGCATCCTCCACACTTACTACTGATGACTTTGCTACATTCTTCTGCACCAAAACTGCAAAAATCAGTGCTCAATTTGCTGCACCTACAACAAACACGCAAGATACAACACCAACACCACACACACTCACCTCTTTTTCTCAGCTCTCTGAGTCTGAGGTGTCCAAACTTGTGCTATCTAGCCATGCAACCACCTGTCCACTCGATCCCATTCCCTCTCATCTCTTGCAAGCCATCTCTCCTGCAGTCATACCAACACTGACTCACATAATTAACACATCTCTTGACTCTGGTTTATTCCCCACTACATTTAAGCAGGCTAGGGTAACCCCACTGCTAAAGAAACCCAACCTGGACCATACGCTACTTGAAAACTACAGACCAGTATCCCTGCTTCCATTCATGGCTAAGATTCTGGAGAAAGTAGTGTTCAATCAAGTCCTGGACTTTCTTACTCAAAACAATCTCATGGACAACAAGCAATCCGGCTTTAAGAAAGGCCACTCAACTGAGACTGCCCTGCTCTCGGTCGTGGAGGATCTCAGACTGGCTAAAGCAGACTCTAAATCATCAGTCCTCATTTTGCTGGACTTGTCAGCTGCTTTTGACACTGTCAACCACCAGATCCTGCTATCTACGCTTGAGTCACTGGGCGTTGCGGGCACTGTTATACAATGGTTTAGATCTTACCTCTCTGACAGGTCATTCAGGGTGTCTTGGAGGGGAGAGGTGTCCAACCTACAGCATCTAAACACTGGGGTACCTCAAGGCTCTGTTCTTGGGCCACTTCTCTTCTCCATCTACACATCATCTCTAGGACCAGTCATCCAGAGACATGGATTCTCCTACCACTGCTATGCTGATGACACCCAGCTATACCTCTCTTTTCATCCTGATGATCCCTCGGTTCCAGCTCGTATCTCAGCCTGCCTGTTGGATATTTCACACTGGATGAAAGATCATCATCTTCAGCTGAACCTCGCAAAAACGGAAATGCTTGTAGTTTCTGCCAACCCGACTCTACACCATAACTTTTCAATCCAGATGGATGGGGCAACCATTACTGCATCCAAAATGGTGAAAAGCCTTGGAGTAACGATTGATGACCAACTAAACTTCTCTGACCACATTTCTAGAACTGCTCGATCGTGCAGATTTGCACTCTATAACATCAGAAAGATCCGACCCTTCTTATCTGAACATGCAGCTCAACTCCTTGTTCAAGCTCTTGTTCTCTCCAAACTGGATTACTGCAACTCTCTACTAGCTGGGCTTCCAGCTAACTCTATCAAGCCTCTTCAACTGCTCCAGAATGCAGCAGTTCGAGTTGTCTTCAATGAACCTAAACAAGCACATGTCACTCCGCTGCTAGTCCGTTTGCACTGGCTGCCAGTTGCTGCTCGCATCAAATTCAAAACTCTGATGTTTGCCTACAAAGTGACTTCTGGCCTAGCACCTTCTTATCTGCACTCACTTCTGCAGATCTATGTGCCCTCCAGAAACTTGCGTTCTGTGAATGAACGTCGCCTCGTGGTTCCATCCCAAAGAGGGAAAAAATCACTTTCGCGAACGCTCACGCTCAATCTGCCCAGTTGGTGGAATGAACTCCCTAACTGCATCAGAACAGCAGAGTCACTCGCTATTTTCAAGAAACGACTAAAAACTCAACTATTTAGTCTCCACTTCACTTCCTAAGCTGCAATTGCCTCTTTGAATATCACACTAATTGTAAAAAAAAAAAAAAAAAAAAAAAACTACTAACACTTCCCTTCTTAGACTTTACAGACCTGAAACTTGCCTTTAGTACTTATTCATTGTTGCTCTTAGTTGTGTAAATTGCTTCCTTGTCCTCATTTGTAAGTCGCTTTGGATAAAAGCGTCTGCTAAATGACTAAATGTAAATGTAAATGTAAATATGATGGGCTAAAAATCTGTGGAAATCTGCAGATTTCGGCAAAGTGATAAGCTACGTCCAATGTCAAAGCAAGATAAAAGACATCATGGAGAAGTTATTGACCACAATATTAGAAAACATTTAGGAGGTTCTTTCTCTTTTTGGACCCCAAAAAATGGAGGCAGGTATGGAAAAAAATAGCAGGAGCACCAATGTCTTTTTGATGTTTATTCTAAAATGTGAAACTTAAGCCCTGTTCAGACCACATAATTTTATTTTGAATTACAACCAAAAATTATTTGATTTGGTGTAAATAAAATCTTGTTGTGTCATGGATAGCAAATATACCAAATTATACATTGCTTCATGTACGGCGTTTCTCTGTAACACTGTCAAGTGTTTCGATGCGGGAAAAATCAAAGATGCTAGATTTTCTGGTATGATGTTGTGAAGCACCGCAGACATGGTATTGTTTGGCTTGCACTATGACACAATACACAAAAAGACACAATTGAAATTTGCATCCTGACAAAAATATTTTTTCTTTAAGCATCTTCACTTACATCAAGTAAATAGAGCAGAAATTGGGGGAAAAATTATGTAATCTGAACGGGGCTTTAGATTGTGAGCCAAACAGAGTTTTTGTTGATTCTTCCCACATAAAATTCATGCTGTATGTAAGCTCCTGTTGGCAATGCATTGCATAATGTCTACACAGGAGCTACTGAACATGACGCCAGATTAGGTATGGGACAATAACCATTTTCAAGGTATACCGGGGTTTGGAAAAGTCAAGGTTTTAGAAGGGCCAACATTTTCTGCTACATCGTTCTTAGGAAATGTGTAAGTTTTTTTTTTTTAATGTTTTTTTTTGTTTAGATTTTTAGGACAACAGTATCTCCTGCAGAAAAGCTATTTTAAGATGGCGTTTTAAATAGCAAACAAATCTGTGTTTTTGAAATAAATGAACACAGCAGAAGTCATTGATTAATTTGAACTTTTTAGCCTAAACTGTTTTAAATGTTTCCTAAAATAAAACTTATTGTGTTCAAAGAGGGAAAACATTAGTTCTTTTACTCAGACATTGAAAAATAACATATTTTAGAGCAGTAATCACAATATACCATCATATTTTATCCAAGTTTATCATACCGTCAGAATCTTATCCCAGCCCTTGTCTACGTCAGATGGTCATGGAGTGTGAAAACAAAGGAGATCCAATCATTTTGAAAATCACACAGTGTGAATATGTCTTACAATAATGTAAAAGACTTTTCTGATGATTAGCTATGTTGAAAACAGTTATGCAGATTTTTTTAGTATTCAGGCTTCTCTAATGATATAGAAAGTTTAAAGAAAAACGTCTTAAATATAGAGGAATCAATATTAAAATGTATTTATTTTATTTATAACTTTTAAACAGGAAAATATTAAAAGATAATCGGGCCTGACTCAGCATAAATGCTGATTTTCAGCAGGTTCCTGCTCTGCAGAACATAAAAACAGAGAGACATCTCATCCATCAACTTAGTACAAACAATCACCAAACATATAAAATAGAGAAAAGCAGGCTACTATCTCAGAGGCTACAGCAATAGTTGACCATCAGATGACGAGGATGTGATTTTTTAAAAAGTCTCAGTGTTGGTATTGTTTTCAGATGTTGTGGGATCTCATTCCAGTCTTTTGTGAACACATAAAAGAAAGATCTCGGTCCATAAAAGTTTTTAAAAGCTGGTAATGGCAAACATCCATTTTTTTTACAGATCTGGTGGAACGATCAGTCCTTGTGTTGAGTTTTGGTACCAAAGCACAAAGGGCTGCTGAGGTAGCGCTATTTACAATTTTATAGTACAGATTAATCCCTGTGTTCATAACATAGTTTTGAAATGTTAAAGCATTAGAGAGTGATAGAGCAAAACAGTGATTTGTCCATTCAGAAAGTCTGTTGTGGATCTTATAGGCTCTATTGTACAGTCTAGCTATTGGCTCCAAGATATCATTTGTTGTGAGAGACCAAACAGGCAGACAGTAAGACAAGGTAGACAAAATTATAGCATGAAGATAAGTTTCTAAAACAGAAAAAGACAAATTTGTCCAAATTTTCCCATAAACAAATAGCTTTTGTTTCAGCTTTTTAGAAACATTTTGAACGTGGTTAGAATAAGTGAGGTGAGAGTCCAGACTGATTCCCAAATATTGATATGTGGATACAAAGGAAAGTTTTTGATTTGAGAAAGTGATGGGATAGGGAATGGATAATTTTCTCCTAGGTGAATAAAAGTACATACACTCTGTTTTTGTTAATAATCAACTGATTGTCTTGCAGCCACTCATGTAAATGCTGAAGATCTGTATTTTATTTATTGTTAATTGTGTCTGTACTTGATTCAAACACAAAAAGAACAGTGTCATCTGCGTACAATAGAGAATCTGAATGTTTAATTTTAGCAAATACTGGTGGTTCACCATTTTACACTTATTTTTATGTTAATAATTTGTTTAAAATGTATTAATTTCAATCGGTACATTATAACAGGTCTCAATTAGAATCAAATGCATTGCTCAAAGTAACATTCTTAACTTAAAAATCCTAAATTGAATTAAGAATTTAACTTTTTATTAATATTACTAATTCATGATAACATTCACTGAACTTGTTGAAAACTTTGTCAAGTTGGCCTTTCAGATGTGTAATCAGATTAGTTGTGTTCAATGTTTAAGCAGAAGCTCCACTTGTGAAATTTTAACAGTGCAGATCTGTTACAATGGAATGGAAAAATGGAATGGAATAAAAGGAATAAAATAAAAACATTCAGATAGAAGACCTATTAAGAACACAAGCAGCAAAAGACTATGTTAAACAATAGGAAACCCACAAACCGCCAAATAACAACACATCGTCCCTGCAGTCATGGAAACAAGGTCAAGATCCTGCGATAAGCTGTACCAGTGGTTTATGCAGGAGGTCAAGGCGAGTTAAACATACCTTCTTCATCATCTTGCTCTGCTTGTGGAAAAACTCCACCTTGATGTCGCCACAAACCGGAAGCGGCTGAGGAAACTCGAAGATCATGTGCTTCTCTTCCCTTCGCGTGTGGGCTGGATTTGACGTGTGGATCTTTACCTTCAACTGATACACTACGAACTGAGGGTCTGTTTGACAAAACAGAGATGGAAGAGTGAGGAGGAGAAAAGGACATCAGACTGTGGAGGCAAAAACAGTAAATGCAAGCAAAAGCATTGCAGAAGTACAAAAAAAGAAAGGTGTTAATTCTCAGCCTTCAATGAGTGAAATAAGAACACCTGCAGCTCTGACATCATCAGTCAAGACATGTCAGTGATAAGGAGCAGGGTTTGATGCAAAAGGAGAGAAGATGCATTGAAGAACAAGCACCCAAAACTTCCCCACAAAAGCAGCCGCCCTACGCCTGCATGCACCCAGCACAGTCAGCTTCAACACCGAGAGGCTTTTCTCTTCCTCACGTACAGTACGTGTGCAGTATTACAGTGGATTTCAGCTCATAGACAGTGTACTATTTTAACACTGCAATTCAAATGCTTGTTGTAAGTCACATTTTTTTTAAAGAAATGAACAGATATTCAAGCTAGGAAGCATTCAATTAATTAAAAGTTTTTTTTGTTGTTGTTGTTGAACAAAGTGTTTATTAAAAACAAATGAATAATGGTCTCCCCAAAATAATTATCAGCATACTAGAAAGAAGGCCTGCGCGACATTGCGATATTTTATTTTTCTGCTTTAAATACTGCGATATGTATGCAGTTTCACAAGATAGTTTGAATAGCTCTATTTGATGATTTTCTGAAAAGTCTAGCAGTATTCAGGTACAGAATGTATTGTCTCGTTTCTAGTCTAAATATTAAAAAAAAAAATTAAGAGCAAATAAAAATATGGTTTTGTTTTCACCTTCAGAAGAAATAAGTGAAAATTAAAGAGTTTTTGTGCTTGTTTTAAGGAATTATCTGCCAGTGGGGTATGTAAAATAATCTTGTTTTCAATTTGAAATGTAGATATTTGGAATAGAAACTAGACAAAAACTGGAAAGAAAAGAGAGATGTATTTGTGCATAAATCCTATAATTTCCAAACAAATACAGTGATTAAATACAATTCTGTAGCTGCTGCACACATTGTGATGTCGATGCTGAAACAATATATTGTACAGCCCTATTACAAGGACTATTTCTAGTGACAATTTTTTGTACAGTACAGGCCAAAGGTTTGGGCACACCTCATTCAAAGGAGTTATTTTTATTGCTATGAAAATTGTAGATTCAGACTGAAGGCATCAAAACTATGAATTAACACATGTGGAATTATATACATAACAAAAAACTGTGAGGAAAAATTAAAATATAACATTTTCTAGGTCCTTGAAAAGTAGCCACCTTTTGCTTTGATTACCGCTTTGCACACTCTTGGCATTCTTTTGATGAGCTTCAAGAGGTAGTCATCTGAAACGGTCTTCACTTCACAGGTGTGCCCGGTGAAATGAAGGTCAGTCAGTCAATCCAAAAAAATTGGGAAAACTTTGAAAGTCTCTATAAGAGCAGTCACAAAAATCATCAAGCGCTACAAAGAAACTGGCTCACATGCAGACCACCCCAGGAAAGGAAGACCAAGAATCACCTCTGCTGCGGAGGATAAGCTCATCTCAGTCACCAGCTTCAGAAATCGAAGGTTAACAGCAGCTCAGATTAGAGACAGCGACATGCTCTCGCAGTGACATGCTATTCCATCCGGTTTGCGTTTAGTTAGACCATCATTTATTTTTCAACAGGACAATGACCCCAAACACACCTCCAGGCTGTGTAAGGGTTATTTGGGGCTAATTGATGGGGTGCTGCGCCAGATGACCTAGCCTCCAGTCACCTAGCCTCCAGTGAGCTGGACCACAGACTGAAGGAAAAAAGGCCAACAAGTGCCAAGCATCTCTGGGAACTCCTTCAAGGCTTTTAAAAGACTATTTCAGGTGACTAACTCTTGAAGCTCATCAAGAGAATACAAAGAGTGTGCAAAGCAATAAGCAAAAGGTGACTACTTTGAAGAACCTAGAATAAGACATTTTCAGTTGTTTCACACTTTGTTATGTATATAACTCCACATGTTAATTCATAGTTTTGGTGCCTTCAGTGTAAATCTACAATTTTCATAGTCATGAAAATAAAAAAAACTCTTTGAATGAGGTGTGCCCAAACTTTTGGTCTGTACTGTATATGACCTCCTTTAATGGGTGTCTTCTGTAAATTGTGGTATATTATGATGGGTAGTTATAGGTAGTGGTATGTGTAGCATATTTTTAGACTTTTTTTTTTTCCAAAAATGCTTATTACAACACAAATGTCTGATAAAATGAAAATTATTTGCAAACAAACCAATGTTTAGCAAAATTCTGTAACATTTATTTTCCATGAAAAAAAGGAAGACATGGAAAAATTTGTTTGAAAGAGCATGAGGTCCAGTAAATGATGATGACTTTAGGGTGAACTACCCCTTTTTAATAATGTATAGATTAAACATGTGTTCATAA
>NC_141037.1:24955000-25040000 GCF_052040795.2 Danio rerio
AAAGCTGCAAAAATATCAATAACTGTCAATAAAGCAACACATTTAAACAGCTGCAGTAGACACTCAAATCCTTTACAGAAAAATACATTGCACAGTAGATTCTGCAGCTCAATCAGTAGAATAAAGCAAAGGAAAATCATTGCTTCAAACATTTGAAAATGTGCACTTTCAAAGAATGTACATTAGTTTAAAAAAGTATATCCCACATATATGCATAAACATACATGTGTAACTACTTTAAAGCATCTTTATTCTGGTAAACACAAAATAAAATAGTTTAAAGAAAGCTGCAAACCACCAATCAATGACTTAAGGGTATTTGTTTTCCTACTATGAAAGTCAAAGGGTACACATTTCCAGCTTTCTTAAAAAAAAGAAATAATCTTCTTCTGTGTTCAACAGAAGAAAGAAACTTAAAAGATTTGAAACCACTTGAGGGTAAGTAAGTTTTCATTTCTAAGTAAATAATCCTTTTAATGAACATTCTGAAGTACTGCATGAAAAATGAGGAATGGAAGTACCAAATTTAAAATGAAATAAAATCCTTACATTTCATGTCATGATAGGATGAAAAACCACTGACCCTGACTCCCCCAAAACAGCAGACTATTATTTCCCCCAAACACATTTTTTACTATGGACAACAGTTTAACTATTTTAGAATTTGGGCAAAATTAAAGAGACCATAAAAAGTAGTCTTTTTAACACTAGTTTCAGAATTAGACACTGTTAAAATGAAGTAGGGGTTGTACTCACCTCTACAGTTGAATTTAGATGCATCGTAGTGTCGTTCAGCACATCTAAAAAAGAAAATCAGGAGAGTTAAACTCCGAACAAACAATTTATGTTTGGTATGTCATTACTCAAATATAATTAAATACTTACAGATTATAAATTTTATAATGATTCTTATGCTTGGAATCTAAAAACCTGAAAGACAAAAAAATTAAGAAAGACAGAAGTTACAATTTTGAATTTCAACAAGCTATTAGATGAAACAACTGACTAACATTTGTTAGTGACTATTCATTCAAAAAAAAAATGCATAATTTGTCAAATTTACGGTGAGACGAAATAAAAATAAATAAATAAATAAAAAAAAAAAGAATTGTGTGTTTTACCACGTTGACTTACCGGACAACGTCATCAATGTTGTTTCGGTAAACACCTTCCAATCGTTCGGCTGGAAAGCCCATGGCAATGATGTTAGGGTATATGTCTGACATGTGTGTTAAAGAAAAAGATCATATGTGCACTGTACACCAGGTTAACATTAAGCAAAATAAACAATAAAATTAAATCTACAAGATGTTACTACATACATTCAACAATCTAAACAAGAAACTAGCGCTGCGTCTTATTAAAACATTATCATCGTAACAATAGTAATAAATGAAATATGTCTCACAGAATGGTGCAATAAAAATATTTTATGTGCCAAATATTTATGTGCTACAAGCATAGGTTGTTAACCCAAATTTGAGTAATCAACCGGGACCTTACTTTCTGTGCACCTGCCTCCCCAGTAGGTTTTACAATGCTACTGGCTAGAGCAGGCCCAAAAGTAAAGCTATAGTGCCTCAGAGCAGAGCTGAAAATAAATACTGATTGTGAGAGAAGAGACAAGCAAGAAAAATGACAACAGTGAATAAAAATTTTAAAATCAGCAGAGGCATTCAGTCATCCATTGTGTTTTAAAGTCGATGAAATAGATGTAATTTGATCAGAAAAATACTTAAACATTCATTAATAAAAAATAAGTAACATTTCTCTAAGGAAATGTTGTATTGCAAGAAATATCTTTATCACAAAAGCCTAACAATATGAACATGTATTACCTTTACCATGTAGGCAAATGAGGAAAACATACTAGATATGTGGACAGCGATTCTACTGTAATCAGACAGATTGCAGCTCAAATAGCTTACCGACTTGAAAATTACATAAAAACAAAGGCAAAAACTGTGATACAGACGCTCAGCTGTCTGTATAGTGTAAATGTCACACTCTCACCATCATCATTATGCATTGACCTTTTAGCAAAGTGCTAGACCGTGGGCACAGGAGTGTCTGCACTTCAAACCTACAAAACCAGGTCAGACTGCTTCACAATCCTGACCTGAACCAATGAGATCAAGGGTCACCAAGAAGTCACTGCATTCAAACACAACTCCAACACTCAATCACACAGCTTTCTGACATGGTGAGACAATGCTATCTCCCTCTACTGAACCTCATTTTTTCCCATGCATTATTTTCTCACTTTTCTAGCTCACTGTGCATCTGCAGGCATTTGCACTGTTCGCTCGGCTCCCATGATGTGTGCAGACTCTTGGGCTACTTCACACCTCGACCATAACACGCTGGGCTTTTCAGTTCTGCTCGTTTCCTGTCATGCACTGTCAGAAAAGAAAGCCAGAAGCTTTTTAATTGGATGAGTCAAGCTTATTTTGAGCCCAATTGCTTTAAAACAGTTAGCGACTCCTACATCATCACGACTGTTCGAAAACCTAAAAGCACTAAATTAGATTGTGTTCACAAATAAGTATCCCTGAACAAACCACAATAGATCAGAAAAATGACTAAAAATTGAATGTATTGTGCATGGAAGAAAGAATATGTAATGTTTTTAAAGTTATCACATCTCAAAATAAGACAAAGTGAGTAATTTTCGAAGACAAAGTATAGTCAAGTTATTTCACTCGGCAGCCATCTTTGAAATGCCTCTTGGGTAGTATGCTCAGGCATTCGTTCTAAATGGGAAAACATCAAATTCTCCAAAACTGTTTAGCAAGCTAACGATTAAATTACATATTTAAAATCACCAATAAAATTCAACAAAATCTGTCTAGTAAGTTTAGTTTCTAAACGTCAGAATAAAACAAAAACTGCATATTTTAAGATTGCCCAAGCTAATGCACATGCGCACTTGAATGGAACGAGATCACAACACTAACCTCACTTATGGCTGTTTTACACATTATCATTCTCTAAATAATGCTTCATCTGATCACACTACTCTTCTAAAGTAACTCACAACTTGTCTTGATTGTGAATCTCCTCCAGAAATGACAGCGACCCTTTGTTTACAAGCTTGTGGGTGTTTGATTAGTGGCTGTTGTGTGATGTGCGTTTGACAGGACGCACTGTACCTTGCGTTTATTTCATACAGATTACAAAACATAAAAACTGTTGTTATCATCTGCACTTGGCTCTTTGAAAGCACAGATTTCAAGCTTTAATTGGATATATTTCTTCTGTCTGTGAAGCAAGTATTCGCTGAGATTCCAGTGTGTTTGTTGACCACCAAACTGTCATAAAAGGACACATCTGGTCCGAGTTCTCTCCCCGGAGAACTGTCAGTCTCTTGATCTTATTCTTCAATGTGAAAGCGCGCTCGTTTTTTCGATTGTTTTTTAACTTATGATTCAGTCGCCTATAAGAGAAATGACTAGAAATACTAAACGGCAGAATTTAGTCAAACTACTAGCTCTACAAAAAAATTGTTTGCATGACTGTACAGACAAAGTAAAATATAAGAAAATATAAGTCTGCAAAATTAAGCAGCATAACGAGCTGTTTTTAACTTCTAAAAATTAATGGAAGTGAATGAGACAGGAAGTCTCGAGCCAAAAAATTTTAAATGGCTGCGCCCGCTCATACGTTAAGAATAAGGTGAATAGAGATCAATGATTGGCTCCTGTACTAGAAGGCGGGGTTTTATTCACCATATTGACCTTTCAAAACTATACGAGTGACATGTCTTAAATATTCTATTGTCTTTGGTTTAACTGAAGGGACATTTAAGCCCCTATGTAAACTAAATCAATAGTTAACTTTTTTCTGTCCAGGTTTCGAAATTAATGGGGTCTTATGGCAAAATACCAAACCCCCAAAAATCAAGAGAGATGGCCAAAAACTTGTGCACAAATCAGAACTATCCTAAAAATATTAAGGAATTAGCTCTTAAAGTGAAAAGTGAAAATGAATGAATGCCTTAAATCTGAGGCTTTACAAATGGTTCTACACATACTACATTATCGAATTGCAACCACATTTAAATGTAGCCATTTCTGTTGAGCACAAGAATGTAATCACCAATGAGAGAGGGTTAGATAAGTCAGTGTTGAAAACAACAAACTTAGCACAACTTTTGCAGGTTCCTCCTCATAGAGCAACATTATGAAAGCTTACATGCAAGAATCAATCTAGGGATAGACTGATAAGCCAATAATAATTTTAAAGTTATGATCGGTAAATCATCAACTACCGATATGAAAATGATATGCTATTGTCTATATAAATATACTGCTCAAAAAAAGAAAGGGTAAACTTGGAGTTATTGCATATAGTAATATATATATAGCACCAACTTATTGCACACCTCATCCTAGACAAAAGCAGATAAAATGTGCAAGATCATAGTAAAAATCCCCAGAGGCTTGTGTTTCTGCAATGCCACACAATGCAGCCTTGTTCCATCTTTCATAAAAAATGCACACGTCAATGTGAATAAAACATACATCCACATCAAGGCATGTTCATCATGTGCAAGTAATGTGTAGAATAAAGTCAGCATGACAAGACATCTTCATTGCATCTCTCTCCTTCTTCAGATGCCAAGTAATACCTCGATGTCAGCCAAGAAACATACACAGTCACACAGAAAGAGGCAGTGGTTTTAACATGCAAACCATTTCCACCCAAAACTCTCAAACACCGTCCACCCCTTTAAATGTACCGATATGCGAGAATACTGACATGGTGCTTAAACCACACACTCGGTGTGCAAACAAATCTCAGAACTACAGCAAATGCAAAAGAAAGTGAGGTTGGGGCTTATCAAAACACTAATGTCTAAACCAGAAACAGATAATGTAGTAATTTAAGAGACCGAGGCATTAAACTCTGCAGCTGACAGCTTGTGTGACATTTGACCTTTCCCAGCATGCTCTGTACTCCAGTGGTGTAGCTTTGCAGAATCAGAGGTGAGATTTACTGCAGTGGGGGAACAGGCAATGCTGGATAATCATGTCCTCCTTTGTTTAGAAAAAACCTCCAGAAGTTCACCAGCATCACTCATGGATCTGTTAGACTCCTGCATTTGACAAAAGCATCCCGTTTATTGTCGAACACCTGGTCTGCCACACTCAAATCTATAATACTTGGAAGGCAGTAAAATTGAGCCACTCGCTAGTGCAAAAACTGCATGAGAACAATCACATCTGCTTAGAGTAGCTCACACCTTACCCACATATTCAGTGCTTGCACACATCAGCCAAACAAGAGGCGATTAACAGAAAAAGGAGAGGTCTTAAAGCAAATGAAAATATATAACTTCTTCAACAGTCATGATGAGTTTACGATCAAAAGGGAATTTCCACCAGAGTTCTGTTTTTTGAGGCATGTAAATGCTTGGAAAAATAAAATATTCCTTTCATTTTGTTGTGTAATAATAATAGGTCAAGAGCCAGGGTGATTAACTGGCCATTATTTGAGAGAGAGCTTGGCTTTTTTAGATCCTAAACCATCTGACAACTTTGTCAACTGGTTTTAGTCACTTCTGTTTTCAAAATCCCAATTAATTTAGCACGAAAATAAATTTATGAGCACATCACAGAGAGTTATCAGCCACTAACCAGAGAGATTTCTAGATAAAGGGTTTTCAGTGGCTGATATCGGTCAACCGCTAATACAGGTACAATAAATAAAATGTTAATCGTTCAGACATCAGAATCATGACCACAATTTATCATCACCCACAGCATTAAGACGTGATGACGAGGCAGGTTCCAAGTGAATGAGTAATTACCTTTTTGATACGATAAAGATGTCAGACACTTTCTTGGCCATGAAGTAACAGGGCGATCTTGTGTTGGCAAATCAGTGAATTCAGAGATTTCTAAGAATAGCAATGTTTAAACACAATGACTGCACTGCATTATCCATTAGCTTCAGTGAATAGACCTCTCATGTCTTTACATGATCAATAGCACTGTCATTAGAGAGTACAAGAAATCACAGAGGTGTCAATACACTCTGATTTGTTCAATCTCTTCAGCAAACTACTGTCATTGTTGTGCTAAGCACATACAGGAGCTGTCAAAAAGCAAAACACGCCGCGATTACACAAAATGACAGGGCCTCCTATACTGTATGTAATTCTGCCTGTCTGGAAGGAAGCTGTCTGCCATTACAGCCTTGATGCTGTCAAACCAGATATCTGAGCACGGCCATCCCACTAAGTGAGGTTAAACACAGTATTTCACTATTAACAGAGCAAGTGCGTCATGACTAAGCATTAAAAAAGGTTTTTAGCCAAGATAGAAAAAGTCTTAAAAATAAGAAAGTCGTATTGTTACAGCTTCACCTCGCTAAAGCGTGACGTTTTAAAGACATAACACATATGTATAACTAACACAGACAGAAAATATCAAGCAAGGATACAAGTGAGGTCCAAATCAAATCCATCCTCCTGGTACCTCCGCTTATTCCGACTGACTATTTCTTTTAGTTTAGCAGTCATTGCCATGACAGCAGTTCAAAACACTTCAGTTTTATTCCGGTTTATTGTCAGAATGGGGGTAATGTTTGCTCGGGATGGCTCCGTGCCTCGCTCACCCTTGACTGTGTATGTGTGGCCCGGTGGGTCTTGCGCAGCGGGCCGGATTAGAGTTTCTCGCAGACGGGCCTCTATCCGCTCCGGCGCAGCAGGCCCGACTCTCCCGGTCCCGATCGCTCAGTCCTCCGAGCTGCTGAAAAGGTCCTCCGATCCCGCGGCCCGGTCAAACCGGAACGCATCCGATATAATAACAATAATAGTAAGGCAGAAGTCTGTGTGTCCGGCGCGCGCGCCGTGATCAGGTCCAAAGAGAGGAGCGAATCCTCTCCATCTTCGCGCGAAGAAGAAAACACACAGGCGAGCCTTTCCCGACTAGCATCGCCCGCTAGCCACCACTGCTAAACCCCCCCTCAAAACCCTCCTAACGAATGATCATCGTCGTCGTTGGATGGCCGAGTTGGTTCCACGAAAAATACAACTGACAGTCTCCACCTGAACTGCGTGTTAGATGTGCGACGGTAGCCGTTGGAGAAGCGTGAAGATGCGCGGTTTATCGGCGGGACTCATCTCTCCTCAGGGTGCTCCGCAGCTCCGCTCTCAAACTGCCATCATGGCTTCCCACAGAGGAAAAAAGAACGTAGATCCGGCACGTTTACCCAGAAAAAAAGAAGGTATCTTGCGCCACGAGCAGAAATAGTGCGCGGACGCGTGCCGTTTAATGATGAAAATGAACCATCCAAACAGTCTCTTTTGAAAATATTAGCAAAGAAAAAATTGCAACTTTTAAAGCAGGCAGCGTAGAAGGACAATGAGATGCGTTCCACAGCGCAGTGTTGACAAAGCAAAATTCGCGTTGAAGGATATGAGCGGAAGGATATGCGTTTGAGGATGTACGCAGTGCGTCTCGCTGTCAGAGCGGTCACGTGCGCGCACGGTTGTCGGTACATTGTTTCGTTCCGTGCGGAGGGAGCGCTGCTTTCACCCCCCATACATCCAATAGAGTGAGTAACCTATATTCTCCAGGATGATTTCTACAGCTAAGCCTCGAGGGTCCTTCAGAGAACTCTAGGGGGTCCATGATGAAGATTTATAAATCATATTTTTGCATTCTCGTTGCATTTCTAACTATAGAATAACCTCATTTCTAACTTTATAACTAAATCAGTGATTGTCAGCCGTTTTGACTCAAGTGGCCATGGCAATATTCCAACGCAACCATTATTAGGTAAATCATTTTAAAAAATAGAAAAATTAAATAAAAATGTAGTCTCAGGTATGTAGGAAAAGTAGCCTAGGCCTATTCATTATAAAAAGACCATGATGGTTTAACATTTTAATAACATGACAACAAATCTCACCTAGAAGTCTCATCTTAATTATTTAATTTTATTAAAACTCAAATAATTGTATTTAAAATGCTAAGCACTCTAACACAACATTGTTTGTTCTTTGTAAAATGGCTGCTTTTTAAAATTTGGGTTGACTGTGAGGCTTCAAGGTGAAGTTTTCTGAATATATGATGGTGTGACCCTTGTTTCATTTTCCTTCCACTGAGGCCTTACAACCAAAACCACATGAAACATTGTCAACAGTGTTTAAACAAAGATAACACTATCTCTGTTTGTGTGTGTGTGTGTGTGTGTGTGTGTGTGTGTGTGTGTGTGTGTGTGGTGTGTTACTTCTAATGTTTTACTTCTTAATAGTTTAAATATAATGTACTATCCATAAATAGACTGTAAATAAATTTAACAGTTCTGTTATCAATTCAGACAGCAGAGTAATAGAGAAAAAATTCTGTTATTCAAATATATTTTTTATGTTTTATATGTTATATAATATAAAACTATATTATTAACACATTTTATTAATTAAATTAAAGCTGCAAAAGTATTATTAAACAAGTTTTAAAATAAAAATGAATTACAAAAAATACATTGAACCTACATAATAAAGTTTTTAAAAATCTAAAAGCTAACGCTACTTTAATTCTAAAAATTTTTTTTATTAAAGCAGTCCTTATTTAAGTAAGAGATAATACACATCTAACAGCAGTTTAAGCTGTTGTATGCGACAGAAAAACTTTAATCTATGCTACTGGATGTGTGTTATCCTGCTTTTTAAAAAGATGCTTGCCACAAAATTAAACTAGCCACAAACAACAGATCTAAGCTGTAATAATGTATGAACTTTTTAATTAAAAGTAAATCTGACAGAAACAAACATTGCTTAAACTAACCTACTTAATATTCAATCACAAGATGGCGCCAAACAGTCAAGAACAGCAGAGTGAATGATGAACATTAAAATTGCAAATATGCATACTCATCAATGGTCAAGGTGATTCAAAGTACCTGCATGAGCTTTTGTTATTATTAGTTTATTATTTAGTATATTAGAATCAAGTATTCCAGAGTGCAATGTAATAAAATAGCTTAAAATATTAATGAAAGAACACAGGCATGAGGATGTATTATAAATAGTTCACTCATTCATTCATTCATTTTCTTTTCGGCTTAGTCCATTTATTTATATGGGGTCGCCACAGCGGTATGAACTGCCAACTTATCCAGCATATGTTTTACACAGCAGATGCCCTTCTAGCTGCAACCCATCACTGGGAAACACTTATACACTCTGATTCACACACATAACCTACAGACAGTTTTTTTAGCTCACCCAATTCACCTGAACCGCATGACTTTGGACTGTGGGGAAAATCGGAGCACTCGGAGGAAACCCACGTGAACGCAAGGAGAACATGCAAACTACACACAGAAATGCCAACTGACTTAGCCGAGGCTCAAACCAGGCAGTGACCTTCTTGCTGTGAGGCGATTGTGCTACCTACTGTGCCACCACATCACCAATAAATAGTGTAGTTTGCTGTAGACCAAAGATATAGGGCTCGTGTGCTAAAGTTGGCGCTTGGTAACCTTTGGTTTGGCCTGTCATCAGAAAAGAGAGGGAGAATGATGGGGAGTTGGTTGGGGCAAATGCCTTTGACAGAAACCATCATTTCGAATTTAATGTAAACTTTAGTTTCTTTGTTTTATTGATGAGCTACAAAAAAAAAAAAAACTGAAATTAAATGTTGTAAATAAGTAGACTTTTAAAATGTAAATACTGTCAGTTGAGAGATGCACAAGACATCAGCGAGCAAATGAAGGCAGAGGCAGGAGCAGCTGGACTGGTGTAATCAGCATTGAAGTTCATTGTGTTATAAAAGAGATTGTTTATGTTTTTACTGTAATATGTTCATTACAAAACTGCTAAAATGACACTGCATCATTAATTAATATGGTTTAAAGCAACGTTTTCTAGTTATTTTGAAACATTAGCAAATAAATTAAGAAATTACTCATAGCAAATTTAATATCATATGGTTTGGTACATTTAGCTTTGGCCCCCAGCCCTCAATCAAGTTTGGTTTTTGGCCCTTTATAAGAAACATTTGGGCACCCTTGATTTAAATGCTACTTGTATGTGAAATTGCCCCTATACCCACATTCACTATTCCCTACATTAATCCAATAAAGTAGTTCTGTAAAGTTCTGTTTCTTTGTGTGTTGCGCTAGATAAATCCCTCAGAAAGATAAGATTTTTAAGCTGCCATGAAATCAAAATTATTTTTTTAGGTATCAGTATGAGTATTATATCAGTATTATAGATATCATATGTTTTGATGATATCTATAAGCTGGTGCCTTAAAACAGGGACTAAATTTGCATTAAGAAGATATAAACATCAAAAGCTTGCAGTTTGTCTGCCTAAATGGATCAATTTTTTTTGACGTCAACCTTTAGTTTCTCAAAAAAATCTACTGACCAATCAAATGCTCTTTAGTAGATGACATGCTCCGCCCCTTCAAGACATCTCATTTGCTTTTTATTTTATCCACTTAATCTAAACCGCTCATATTGGCAGAGCTGTGATAAAAATAAAATTATTGGTTGTTTTTTTTAAAGGGAAGGAGATACTTTATGTCCTGTCCTGTCTTTAATTTTTTTGTTGAAATGACGTCATACTTCAGACAAAAAAATGTTCATTACAAAGCACTTCATGGGACCTTTTATCTTCTTGAGAACTATAGTTATGATAGTTTACAGATATTTAACACTTTGCGGAGAGGTGTCTGATGCAGACCTGGTGTAGTGCAATCTGAGCTGCATCCAATGCTTTTTATTATTTTTATTATTGCCCAAATTTTAATGGTTTCATGCATGTAGCCTTGTTAATAGTGTGCTGTATGAACATGTTTTGCATTTATTTTCTCCAGGTTTTAAAAAAAAATTTTTCAAGAAAATTGTATTTGAATATGCAGCAACTATAGTTGACGGTGGATAAATAGGTTGTAAGAACAACACATGTAAAATCTGAATAGGAGAACATTTAGCTTTCTAACTCAAAGCAACTGCTTTCAAAAGATCAATTCATTTTCATAAACACATTTATTATGTTTAAAATTAGAAAACCATTTGATATGAAGCCCCGGAAATTACCATCATATAATTTAATGAATATGAAAGATTTTGAGAGATTGAGTTGAGTTCCTAAGGCCATCTCCACATATACACAGGGATTTTTGTAAACAAAAACTTTTTTTTTTTTAACACAGACCCTAGTGCTTTTGAAAATCTTCAGCCTGAAAAGAGTTTTAAAAATGTGGGTTTCAGTGACAGTCGGATACTGTGTTTTTTGTAGAAAAAAAAAGCTGCAATTTAGACAATACCCATGTTTGTGTGGACAGCAGGGCCTAAGGTTGAGACTGAATTTGGTTGTAGTTTTGTGTTTTTCTTCAGTTATTCTGCATTTTAACAGCAGGGGTTCATTATTCTCTGTTCACTCAGCACTTTAACTCTGCTCTAGTTTTATTTGAACTCTTTGTAGAAGTGGGACCAGTGGGGATGTTCATTTTACGCTGAGGATTTTGCTATATCAAATTGTGTCAACAAAATCAGAAAAGTCTACTTTAAAGTAAAGATATCAATAGTTAAGTTATGTTTAGATGGGGTATTATAAAATCAAAAATCATTTAACAAGACCAATAACCTTGGTTTATTAACTTATTAACACATTATTCCCTAATTACCTATGATTTATGTACAGTATACAAGGTATTTCCCCACTGCTTGAACATTTGACAAAGTATACAAAAAACTATAGATTGCTTGAAAGATTTGTTTTATTCAGATGACTCTAGAAACCTTTAGGATTATGTTGATATATTTGTGAACAAAAAATAATTTTAGTATCATGAAATTTGCCTTTATTTGAGAGGGTTTGCATCTATTTTGCATCCTGAAATTAGGGGTTGGAAGTTGAAGGCCTCATGTTACAGAAAATAAATCAATTCCATTTTACCTTTCTTGAAATGTTTTATTTTGTTGTTTGCTTGCATGTCATTGACAAATGAAAAATAGATAACATGCAGAAAATTACTCACAAAAAGAAAATGGCAACTATAAACTGGGCTTAAATGCGCTCACCTAACCCTACCTGTTACAATGGCATCACTTGCTCCATTGAGTGCATGGTTTCTGACATTGCATCACTAAGATATGCAGTCTCAGCTTGCATCATCAAGGCTGCATCCAGATACTATTGGAGCTGTCTAATGGTATGAAACATGAATGAAAGTATTTAGATTTTTTTCAGATACATAAATGATACTTTAATTAAATAAAAATGTATTTTAAAACATGTACCTATAGGATTTTGCTCTATATGTCATCTTGTTATTAGGAAATTCATTCAGCAACCAAACTCTCGATGCATTGTGTATTATAGGATTGATTGAGTGCACTTTAAATACACTAGTTTTGGCCACCACTAAATGACTGCTTCTTTAAATGGTACACTATTTAAGGGTATAGGGTGTGATTTCGAATACACACCCTATGTCTTTTGAAGGACAAGCTTTCTGAAACACCCCACCCAAACTTCCTGTTTCATTAACTGATTTCTTGTGGTCTTCAAACCATTCAGCTCTCAATATAAGATGCAAAAGCCATTTCTTAATCCACTGTATATAAAACACTAACATATATAAAAGACCTCCATATTAATGCACAATAACAAACTCTATAATAAAACACACATGGTGACACGGTGGCTCAGTGGTTAGCACTGTAATCTCACAGCAAAAAGGTCACTGGTTTAAGTCCCAGCTGGGCCAGTTGGCATTTCTGTGTGGAGTTTGCATGTTCTCCCCGTGTTCACATGGGTTTTCATCCGGGTGCTCCGGTTTCCCTCACAGTCTAAAGACAAGCACTATTGGTGTATACAATAAACTAAATTGGTCATAGTGTATGTGTGTGAACGATTGTGTGTGGATGTTTCCCAGTACTGGGTTACAGCTAGTAGGGCATCTGCTGTGTAAAACAAATGCTGGATAAGTTGGCGGTTCATTCCGCTGTGGCGACCTCTGATTAAAAAAGGAACTAAGCCAAAATAAAATAAATGAATGAAACTTTAACATCCCAGTTCTTCAATGATATCGGAAAGTGTTTGGGACAAAGGTTGGGAAACACAGGCACAATATTTAGGTGAATAGGTGAGTGTGTCCTGTCCTTACCCTAAGTAGGTCTCCCTGCCTCCAGGGTCTTATTTTACAGATGCTTTATCCCTATAAGAAAATCCACACACCGTAACCTTTTCAGCACTGCAGCTAGCAGATTTAAATAGGGTTACCTAGAACAGACTGGATCTAATGCTCTCATCATCCATACTAAGTCTAATTGGGAATCCCCTAAACCCATTTGGGAATGCCTAGGGCGCTCCTCTATAAATCCTTTCAGCATCTGAGGAGTTATTCACCAGGAGCAGGTTTTGGGACTTGTGTTCTAGGGTGCATTATTATAGGTAGATTTGAGCCATGACCTCATGTAGTCTGATTATGAACTACTCTTTCCAACATACCGGAAAGAACATTTCATGACTACATGTGTTATTGTTAGGTCAAGTTATATTTGCAAAATCATCTTTTTTTTTCCATGGTAACTTGTGGGTTGTGCACTGGTGACCTGCAGATGGCGACAGAGCGTTGAAATAAAGTCTGGTTACGCCATCCCTCTGTTTAATGTCACTTTTGCCCTTGTTTCAGAGAACAGAGAGCGAGCTGTATGCAGTCACATACTGCGAGTATTAAAATAAACTTAAAAAAGCAGACACATGGTCATGATTATGTAATCACAGTTCAAAGATTTAATTAAAACGAATTAGATATACAGAAATCTCAGAGACATTATATTGTGTTTTTTTACATCTTTAATAAAATAATGTTATTTAATATTGTCTTATAATAAAATAAATATTGCTTTGCTCTAGTATGTCTTTCTGTCCCCCTAATATGATCCCAAAATGTAAATCTGTTCATGAGAGGTTAAAAATGTAAAAGGATTCTGGTCATGGGAAGTTTGGGGTCAGTAAGATTTTTTTAAAGTCATATAAAAATAAAATTATAAAAATATCCAATAAGCAATTCATTGATTTAAGGTGGCAGTAAATAATTTTGTTACAGAAAATGTTAATATTTAAGCAAATGTTGTTCTTTTTGAAGTTTCTGGGGAAAAAAATCATCATATTAGTATGTTTTTAGATAAGAAGTATATATAATATTTCAAATATAAAAGAAAATGCCAAATTGTTTTAATATGTCACAATATTAAAATCTATACTGCATCTTAAAAAATAAAAACCTCTTACAGTCCCCAACACCATTAACCAGTACAGTAATTGCTTCATTCAATTTACAAACAATATAATATTTCACTATAATGCATAAAAGGCACATTTTATAATGCAAGGTAATAATCTCTTTGGGAATGTTAGTCAAGGCACATCAGTTTAAATTTCACAGTTGAGACAACATGTTCGTATTAAAAAAACAATGGTGTAGTAAAACAATTCTTCAATTCTTCTCGGTTACCAGCTTGTTGTAAATGTGCACCTTCATTTGTCAATGCCTTTAAGTAGTTTAGTGCTTCTGTGTTGCTCTGAGGTCTTCGGTGTGTTGTGTTTCCACATGTTTCATCACTGGACTTTCTGTAGGGAAGTGTAATACTCTGTGAGAACCTTCCAGGCTTTAGGGGCCATGAAGCCATCAGGAGGGTTTTCTCCACTGCGGGCAAGCTTGCGCATCTTAGTCCCGGAGATGAACTCAAACTCAGCATGTCTGAGTTGTCGAAAAACAAAATAAAAAAAAGTTGCATTTCATCCAAGATCAAACATTCTCAGGCACTTCTCATTTTCTTCTTCAGTTAAATGTTAAATGTAATCATTAAATAAGATTTTTTTTATCTGAAACTCTTTAGCTGGGGTTCATAAAAGATAACTGTATTGTTATTTAGCATCATTATTCTTACATGACTTCATAATAAAATAATTACATTTCTATTACAAGATTACTATTCAAATCAAAAGCATCTGTTAATATTATTTAATGGAACTGGGCTGACAAGAACTAAATAAATGAACAGCTGTATTTTATTGAACTAACTTTACTAAAGGTTTCTGTAAAAAATGCAATGCATATTGTTGTTTAATGTAAGTTGATAAATTAACTGTTATCTGTTGAAAGCAGGCCGCCTTTCACACTTCTGAATCAACTATGTTTATATGCAGTAATTCAATCATTTTGATTCATCTTTTTGCTTATGTTACTGGTTATTGTGAAAAAGCCCTGTAAATCCTCACTATGCTTCTGGAATTTTTCTGAATGCATTGAATCAGAAACGCACAGCCATTCATCTTTGCTTGCTAATTTCCTGTGAATTAAATTTTCTTTTATTTGGTTAATTTTTATAATTCTTATTAATTATTAATTATAAAATAATTTCATTAATAAGCACAATGAATCTACATTTTAAGAGACATTGCTTACAGTGCTTTTACTGGTTTTTATATTAATTTAATATTAAACAAATGTTCATTCTTTGCACCAAAAAGAAAGTATTCTTTAATTATGTTTGACATTTATATGCATGTAGACCTAATGGTTAATAATAAATGGATATTATAATTACCTTTGTCAAATAAAATGTTTACAAGACAAATTATAGAATAATAGACAAATTTTATGTAAACATTTTATTTGACAAAAATGGGTTTACATACGTACAATATGTGAAATTATGCTACATCTATTATAGTAAACATTTTATTCACATACATAAATTAATGGATGTAGAATAATTTAATGTATTTTCATTTTAGCTACTTTAAAAACAAATATTTGTAATTTTCAATTTGTTTAATTTGCTAAATAACAAAAGTTTATAAAAACTACACATTAAAAGGCTAAAATTACAAGTAGTACTTTGAAATGACCAAAATTACTAAATAAGAAATATATATACTGCTCAAAAAATAAAGGGAACACTTAAACAACACAAAGTAACTCCAAGTGTTTCCTTTATTTTTGAGCAGCATATACAGTGCTCAGCATAATTGACTACAACTCGTTTTAAAAAGTTATAATTTTCTTCATGTCTCAGTGAGTATAGGCAATGTATTTAGTGCATTTAAACAAATCAGATTTATTAAACAGATATATTTATTAAAGTAATATTTTTGTCTCCAAACATATTTATAAATTGAAAGAGAATACAATTAAATTCAAGCAAAATACTGCAAAAATATTACAACCTACAAAATTTCAACAAATTTTAAAAATATTTTTGCTCCTCTTAATTGTTCCTCTTTTTTTAAATTTGTATTAATAATTTCTTTAACATATACATTTGGGTGTACTAGATTTTAGACAGTTATCGTAAGTTATTCAGTTACATAAGCTCCATTTTTGGCTTCAGTACTGACTAATAAAGTATATGCACAGATAATATTGTATTGCTTCCTATTAAAAATAGAAATTTAAAAGAGAGATATGTGAGGGGTGTACTTATATATGCTGAGCACTGTATCAAACTTTACATTTTTAGTTTATTTATTAATATTCCTACAACCTCATGCTCTTTAATCTCACCTGTCTTTGTCATAAAAGTCCATAGCCCTCTTGGTCTTGTTGTATGCAGCCACTCTGAAGGGAATAATCTCCACAGAGTTGAGTCCAGGAGCCATGGACAGAACTTTAGCACCATGAGTTGGTTCATACAGGTCCTGCCCGGACTCAGGATGAGGCATCCCAGCAGGATCACGACCCACAATGTAGAAATTACACCCTGCCACCATCCTTGCACGACAATGCCACTGAACCTAAAAAGAAACCCCAACCAGATAAACTAATAACTGCGTGTCCAAGGTTAGAACTTCCTAAAAAACAAAAGAAAAAAATCCAAGTACCTCAGTAGGCCCAGCATACATCATAGGAGAAGGAAAGATAGCCACAATGGAGGATTTAGGGTCTAAAACGCCGTCCTCCATCACAGCCGCATGCTGCTTCATCCTCCACTCCAGAGGCACATCATCGTCTTTGGTCCAGCCACCCAATGGATGCAAAAGCAGCACAGGCCTTCGATACCCGCGCTCATTTATTCTTCGACGTGTGTCCGTCATTAGCAGAGCATGGCCATTGTGCACCGGGTTCCTTAACTGAAAAGCGAACACAGCGTCTGGGGAAACAATGGAAGCGATTACAGATTGGGCTATAATTTGTAGTCCAAAATATATATGTCTTAAATATATACATTTCTCAAGAGGGCGCTATAAAGCCAAATATCCAAGACACTCATGTGAAGTATGTAGTTTGTCGTTTTTAAATTGTCATCAGCCAATAAATGTTTGATATGTAGTATAATAAGGGAAATAAATACCTTTTGGCCGTACCCTTCCAAATACCTGCTTGTTAATTACATTTTTTGTTATCTATTTTTGTAATTCTTTTGGCCACAAAGTGTGAGTTTTATACATCATTATCGCATTGTAATTTGGATTCATTTCATAAACACAAAAAAAACCAAAAAAAACAAAGCAACATCTCGCAGCCAGAATTTTTCGACATGAGAAACCTGACAAGCCACATTTTTTTATTGGCATTTTCGTAAGTAGTTTAAAGCTTAACTGTTGACAGAAGATTACAACACAGATCATCATGTCAATGCAGCAGCTTGTGTCAAAGATAAAAAAAATAAAAAATAAAAAAAACTTCCCTGGTTGTCTATAAACATGTGCACACTAATTTTATGCAAAGCACTCTGGATGTATCTGGCGAAAAAATCAGATTCTGACTTTCTTTAAGACATGAAATAAATGCTTGTGCATTGTTAAAGTTAGGAGCTATTCTGTATTGCAATTTAAATGCTCCTTTCCAAAAAGTAATTAATACTAAAGATATTGACTTGAAGGGCTGCAATGTACGTCAACATAAAACTGCACTTATGATTTAGCAAAAGCTTTAATTGTCATGCACCTCTTGTCAGGGTAGCACGGTTGTGCAATCAGTACTAAGGCCCAATCCCAATTTTACCCCTTAGCCCTTCCCTTTACCATAACCCCTCTTTTTGCATGTCCTATGAAAGGGTAGGGGTGTCCGAATTTTCTTAAGTTTGAAGGGGTAGGGCTAAGGAGAAGGGTTGAATACCCGCTTTGAACGAATATTTTTCAGGACCACACTTGAAACCAAGGGATAAGAAAATTTCCCAGAATACACCAGCCACAACGGCAGATAGTTACATCCGGAAGTAAGGAGATCCACAAATTAGTATTTTTTGTCATTATTACACATTTTTACAACAAAAAGCACGTTTTAATATATTCATAACAGCGTTCGTGTTTTACCATCATGCTTTTTAAAAAAAAAAAAAGCTAAAATACAAACCGCTAAATTTCACGATCTATAATCCCTTATAAACTCCTGTATAGCAGTTCCACACATTTTGACACTCAGCAACACTCAAATACCCTGTCAGAAAAGTCTAGTGGCTGGGAACAAAAATAGAATTGGGATTGGGCCTAAATCTTCTCCGCCAGCCAGAGGGCGATCTCACAAGTAACTCAGAACCAGCTAATACACTAATATAATCATGCAATCTGAACGCACATGCTGGAGATTTACTGCTGATTACAGAATTAGCTTTACTGACAAATGCGCACAACAATTATCTTCCTTTTATTGTGTGGTATGTAATTACAAATTCATCATAACATCAAACGGTGACTGAATGGTGTCCGTTAACAGTATGTCACTCCAAAATTAAATAAAAAAAAAATTGTGAAAACATCAGGGCACTAAATCATGTTCTGACTCTTGTTCTTTATGTATACTCAAGTATAAGTGATAAGTTCTCTTTAAGAGCTGCAGTTCTCTTTAACAGCCACCAGTGTTGCTAAAAACAAGTTTTCAATATTTGCATTTACCTGCTTTCATCTCTTTAAAACGTTGCTTCAGCTCCTGTGGAGTGAGACGATACTGATCCAACCCATCGTTCCATTTGATTCGCTCCAAAACCTCCAGGTCACCTCCTACCAGCCAATCACCGCTTTCCAAAACCATCTGTTCACAGGCAAATGGTTAAAGCATTGATGAGTTAAACCAACTGACCACAGCAAAAGCATTATTATAATTGTATTTTCAACATTGTTAACATATTACTATATATCATTAATATTTTTAGAGATGGCAATTATCTTGTGATAAACAGTTGAAGTCAGAATCATTCGCTCCCTTTTGAATTAGTTTTTCTCTTTTTTTCAATATTTTCCAAATGATATTTACCAGAGCAGAGAAATTTTCACAGTATGTCTGATAATATTTTTTCTTCTGGAGAAAGTCTTATTTGTTTTATTTCGGCTAGAATAAAACCAGTTTTTAATTTTTTAGAAACCATTTTAAGGTCAAAATTTATTAGCTCCTTTAAGCTTTTTTTTTTTGACTGTCTACAGAACAAACCATTGTTATACAATAACTTGCCTAATTACCCTAACCTGCTTAGTTAACCTAATTACCCTAGTTAAGCCTTTAAATGTCACTTTAAGCTAATAGAAGTGTCTTGAAAAATATCTGATCAAATATTATTTACTGTCATCATAGCAAAGATAAAATACATCAGTTATTAGAAATGAGTTATTAAAACTATTATGTTTAGAAATGTGTTGAAAAAAAAAAAAACTTTTCTCCGTTAAACAGAAATTGGGGGAAAAAATAAACAGAGGGGTGAATAATTCTGACCTCAACTTCAGATATAAATCATTTAACAATATTAAACTGGGACTTCTAAAAAAAAGTCCTTATTTATTTGATTTGTTATGCTTTTTTTATCATTGAAATGACAAAAATGTCTTTAGTACTTTTATATAAGGGTGTTTGGGGCAGGTTGTCCCCCACTGGCGAGCACATCGCTCTTCCTTTCGATGCTCGTAGAACTCAGGGTTGCGCAAGATGGCGATGGGTTTTTCCTGGTACTTCAGAGCCACAGCTGCGGTGCCTTGCAGACGCTCTTTAATCTCAGTGGCAACAGGAAGGACAATGGGCACCGAGAGATTAATGGCACAACCTACATTTAAAGAGAAGCCGATTAATCTATACTATTAGGAATAACTATAAAGAGATCGCTGAAAACGCTTACGTATTATTTACAATTAGAATATTTATTATTGATATTTCTGTTCATTTATAAATCATCATTTACTCTTCATTTACTTGTCGCAAACATGTTTGAGTTTCTTTTGTTTAACACAAAATAAGACATTTTGATAAATGTTGTAAAACCTGCAACCATTGACTTCTATAGTATGTGGTTTTATGGATGTCAATGCTTATAAGTATTCAGCTTTCTTCAAAATATCTTTTTTTGTGTGAGAAGAAAGAAAGTATAAAGGTTTCAGGCCTGTAGCCAGCCTATTAAAATAGGTGGTTCTTTTTTTCTCAAAAAGTGAATCTTTTTGCAGATATTCGAGGTTCAAATACTGCATATTAGTGACATTTTAAGCACTAGTTTGTGCTGGACTAGCTTGTCAGATGGTTATCATTACCACACTTTTTGATGCAACAAAAATACCTCCTACATTTTTATTAAAGTGCTTATCTTACTATTTTTTGTTTACAAAATTATTTACAAATGCGCATTTAAACTGTAAGTTATTACAGTTTTATGTATACTGTAATGAGACTAGAATTTTAGAAATATAAAAAAGTTCTTTTACATGCTAATTTATTATCATCCATCATAAAAACACAAACAAACACAATACAAAGAAAAATTGGGAATCTGTTAAAACTTGTTTTAAATAAAAACTGTACTCTATAGGCAAATAATAAACTAGCCAGCTCATTTGCTAGGTCAGAATTTGTCCATTTAAATCAGGGGTCACCAAACTTGTTCCAGGAGGGCTGGTGTTCTGCAGATTTTAGCTCCAACCTCCAACAAGCTTATCAAGGTCTTACTAGGTACACTTGGAAAAACTGAGGCAGGTTTGTTGAGGCAAGTTGGAGCTAAACCCTGCATGGACACCAGCCCTCCAGGACAGAGTTTGGTGCCCCCTGATTTAAATAATAAAAGCCTTCTTTTATTGGTTATTTTATTGGTTATTCTTCTTAAAGTCTTCTTCTATTGGTTGTTTTCACAATTTATGATGGCATACTATCAAAAATGAGACAAATATGCTAATATAGGGGCCAAATTCTGGACTTTGTCAAAAGGGGGTGGCTCTGGGCCTAGGATTATAATCACTTGATGGTGAGTAAATAGTGGGTTATTTTTCTTGTTTGGCTGAACTATACCTTTACGAGAAAAAAACAACAGTTTTTTTTTTATGTACGAGTAGCTATTAATACAATTTATCTAAATCCGTTACAATGTTAAATAAATTAAGTGAAGCTAATATTCCAATTTCCAACTCACTTTCATTGTAATCGCTTACATACAATAGAAAACACTTTGAAAAAGCAGCCTCCTCCCCTGACCGATGTTTGCTGACCATCCCAATTATACCAAACAAAGCGTATGAGTTTCACATCATTGCATCATTCCGTCTCCTGAAAGCAGCTTCGGTGCTGGCACCTGCTATTTCATGCATGAAGCATAGACTTAGATCAGCCTTCTGAAACTAGTATTTACAGTATACCATTACCAGCATTGATTAACCTGACTAGGTTTAATTGCTCTATTTAAAGCATGATGGTTTGAGACATCTATAATAAAGAGATAAATGTATGCGCTTTTATGCTACCTTCCAGAAGGGTGTCGAAATGAATGGCTTGGAGGTATTCTCTCTCCCTCATGAAGCCCTTCAGAGGACTGGCCCATCCTTCAGCCAACACCTGCACCCACTGTAAGTCCAACTGCACACACAAATACAGAAATATGTGTTTACAAATGGAAAGGTTAGCTAATATTACATGTTCAAAATGTCTGTTGGATAGAAGACAGTGTGCACTAGAAAAGTTCATCCTTGTATGAAGTTGTCTTTTTTCTTTACATTTTATTCATTAAAATTGAAATGTGGTCGGCGCCAATGGAGTAGTGGTTAGTGCATCGACACATGACACTCTGGTGTTCACGGCAACCCGAGTTCAATTCCCACCTTGAGGTCTTGTGCCAATCCTGCCCCTCTCTCTGTTTCCCATACTTTCCTGTCTACTTGCTTGTTAAGTAATGATGTATGGAATACTGTTTCCGGGTCCAAACCGCTACTCATTTGAATTGAGATAATATTCGTTTTTGACCCCTTTTTAGTCATATCACACATTAAAGCGAATTTAATATAAAATCCTAGTGCACACATTAATCTCTGGACTTCATCAAAAATACCAAAATTGTAACAAAAAAAGTATCACTTTCTGATCATCTAATATTACCCAGCAGGCACACAACATCATAAGACGTTAATATTAGGTTAGATCTAGGTTGTGATGTCAGGTGACCAAAATTCAATGTGCTGCCAGCGTCTAAGAACAACGTTATTTGGATGTCCAATAATGACATCAAATTATGTTGGTATTTGGTTGATTTTAAGTTTTTTTGCAAAGTGACCAAAATCCAACATCTGATGTCATAGTGGTAACATCCACACAACGTCAAGGTGTAACATGATTAGAAGTTGATATTTGATTGATTTTAGGTTGGACGTTAGACATTAATGTCGGCCTGATGTTGGGTTCTGATGTCAACCCGATTTTCATTTCCAAACAAAATCCAACGCCTCCAAGACATTGGGGTATGTGGGGTACAACGTCAATATGACATCATGTTGACAACCTGTGCCTACATATATATATATATATATATATATATATATATATATATATATATATATATATATATATATATATATATATCCAATACATATGTACATTTATTATTACCATTTGTTGAGTCTCCCCATACCTGTGAACCCTCCCGTTTTTCCTGGGATTCTCCTGTATTTTACAATCCTATTCTGCTATGATCCCGTAAAGGTATTTTTTCCATATTTTCAGTCTTTCTCTGAAGCGTGGGAATACACAGTAAAGAGCTGATCCTCCCTATATACAACCTATTCCATCAGACTACCAGGGGTCGCCCCTTGCTCTTAAATGCGAGTCTGTAAAATAAATATAAAAACGGCGCGATTCCCTTTCTTTTTCATTACAGGTGTCGTCGACCCTCCTATGCAATCCTCAAAACAGTCATACAGCGGTGAGTGACTTTCAGATGCACTCCATAGTGATAAATAGATGCTGTTTCCCAAACGTATTCTGTACACGCGATTTAAAACGGAGCGAAAGTCTGGGTTTTGGGTGCATGTTTGAACAGACACATATATAATAATAATATTAATAATAATAATAATAATAAAAATAATGATGATAATAATAATAACAACATTTAAAGGTGTCAATCTTGGTGTTTTTTTTTTCAAACACAAAGCAAAGAATTCTTTTATTATAACATAGATGTGTGCATTTTTTAAAAGTGACACCCCTGTTATTTAATGTAATCAAACTAAAAAAATCTAAATAAACGAGAGATTCATTTGTCGCTCTTTAATCAGAATGTTTAAATTATACAGCGAAGAAAAGAATAATGAGGTTTGATAACTTGATTCTGTTGCTTTACAATAACTATTAATTGTAATAAGCTGAACTGTATGCCAATTTGCTTATTTGTTGCTAATGTACACTATTTTATTTATTTATTTTTTGTAAATAATAATAATAAAACATATTACTGACTGATTAACAGTTTATTTACAATAAAACAGCTCCAGATAAACAAATTTAGTAATTTGGGGATTTCTTCAGATTTAGTCATTTGGGGACGTCACACTTAACAAGCAGATTAAAGAAAAAAGATTATTCTCCTTCAACATGGACAGTAGCAACATAGCAGTGTTGTTTTTGATGTCTGTAGTCATTTGCTTTTGGTTGTTTCTTTTCATACCTTAAAATAACTACCTGTTCACAATTCAAAGCACACGTGGAAGCTGCATGTACAGTTTGTTTTTTCTACTCTTTTCTTGTTGTTGGTATTTCATACTTTAAAAGAACTACCTGTTCACAATTCAAAGCACATTTGGAAGCTACATGTACATTTAGATTTTTCTACTCTATTGTTGTTGTGTTTTTCATATTTTAAAAGAACTACCTGTTCACAATTCAAAGCACATTTGGAAGCTACGTGTACATTTTGATTTTTGCACTCTATTGTTGTTGTGTTTTTCATACTTTAAAAGAACTACCTGTTCACAATTCAAAGCACATGTGGAAGCTGTATGTACCTTGTAAGCACTGTTGGAATGTCTGGATTGTATGCATAACTAATGTGGCAGACAATCAAGGATGAAAAACTTTTAAGCAAAATGCATCGAGTTTGATCATGTCGACACATACAGTTTGGCCATCATTAATACGCATAACGTATAATGTTTGTATTCGTATATCCTAACATATCACTGCATTACATATTTAAGTATAGGGTAACACTTTATTTTGATAGTTCGTTTGTTGAATTTAAGTTACGTTGCATCTACATGCCAACTAATTCTCATTTGATTATAAGTAGACTGTTAGGTTGGGGTTAGGGTTAGTGTAAGTTGACATTGTACTTGCAAAGTTTCTTATAATCAGCTAAATTTCTGTTGAAGGAGCAGTATTAGCAGACATTAGGCAGACAGTCTTCTAATACTCAAATGGACCGTCAAATTTTTTTTACCAAATATAGCCTTAATTTATACAGCAATTTCATTGATTGTTGTGCTTGTTGAAGCATTGATGTGGTCATACCATTATATCATGGTGGACGAGGTGCTCATTGGGACTGTTATACTAATGTATATGGTGTATCTTAAAGTGCTTACATTAACATATTGTTTTCCCATGAATACATTATTGTCGTTATTAAATCACATTCATAATACCGTGTTACATGGACCTAGCACTATGCTATGCTTTTTTTAAACTAATTTCTAAGCTCTGCGTCTTACATTTTTAGAAGTAAAGATGTGTTTGGTCTAATTTCTAATGTTTTCTTTTATTATCATGTTGTACATGCAGTTATATCATCATTTCCTTCACAAATAAATATGTTTATGTATATCCTGATTTACTAATGCATTGCATACTTTTTATTGGCTGTTGTGCTTGTTGACAGTATCACAAATGACACTGGCATGCTCAAATTGTCATGGGTTGAATTAAAACATTTTTGGCCATAATTGCCTTCCATAGAATAGAGCTGGCTAATCACACACACACACTACACCAGTGTTTTTCAACCACGTTCCTGGAGGCCCGCCAACACTGCATGTTTTTGATGTCTCCTTTGTCTGACACACCTATTACAGGTCTTTTACTCACTGTTAATGAGCTGATGATCTGAATCAGGTGTGTTTAATTAGGGAGACTTGGAAAATGTGCAGAGCTGGTGGTCCTCTAGGACGTGGTTGAGAAACACTTCACTACACAGTACACAACATCAAAAGTTTCCACAAATGAACATAATGTCTCAAATATAACGATTTCATTCACTTTTGTTCTGTCATGGTCAAGTAATGTGAGCTGCCACAATCTAATTTTCGTTAAAAGACTTTTGGCCCCTACACATACTCTTACTGTATGTACACTCAAACTGCGTGTGTTGCCACAAGATAATTTCACATTTCATTAAAAGACTTTTGGCCCCAATGTCCTTCCGTACTGCACTGTACTCTTGCATACACTCAACAACCGAAATATACTTTGGGCTTAAAGAAAAACATCCAACTCGTATTTGCTGTAGGTCTCTGGAATAAATTAGCACGGTAATTAGGCAGCAGCACACTGTTCACGAGCTGATAAAGCAGTTGTGTGTCATCCTGTGTGTCAATAATTCACTTGCATTTATGAAGGCATGAACATGAGCGGTTGTGGCCTTGAGCAGTAATGCTGCTAGTTACCTTGGTGATGCTGATAGAGGGCAGGGTGCTGGCTTCTGCCTGTGCCAGCTTGAGTCTGTTCTCTGGCACAAAGAGTTCATTAATCTCCTCCACTACTCCACTGGGAATGATGCTCTGAGAAAGAGAGATAGAGAAAGAGAGAGAGGGTTGTCAAAGGGTTGAATGAAAAAGGTGTGTGAACAGAAAAAAGATGAAAGTAAACTGTATCTTCCATCCAGTTTCCTTAATGAGTGTAACTGTGATATTGTCAAGGTTGTTCAGCAACAGAAGACAACATGGTTTAGGTGATTAAAATCTAATAAAATATTATAATAAATACTTTTGTCTTATTTTAAGCTAGTATTACTTATTACTTATATATTCTTGTATTACTTATATATTCTTTTAAAATTATACTATCTTCTTTAAGCCCCATACAAATTTTCTTTGCCCTTGTTTGTTTGTTTAGTTAATTTGTTAAGTTTAATTTGTCTTTTTCTTGTACTACTAGTTGGTTTTGTGCGCCCCATGTATTTATTTATTGAATCATTCATTTTTTGATTTATTTATTTATTTATCTATCGATCCATCAATCCATCTATTTATTAATTCATGCATTTATTTATTTATTTATTCATTCATTCATCTATTCATTTGTTTATTTATTTATTCATCCATCTATTTACTTATTTATTTATCCATTCATCCATGTATTTATTAATATATCCATTTATTTGTTTATTTATTCTTCCAATTATTTATTTATTTATTCATCCATTTATTTATTTATTCATCTAGTTGTTTTTTATTTATTCATTCATCCATCCATCCATTTATTTATTTATTCATCCACCTATTTATTTATTTATTTATCCATCTATTTATTTATTCATCTATCCATTTATTTATTTATTCATCCATCTATTTATTTATCTATTTATTTATTCATCTATCCATTTATTTATTTATTTATTCTTCCTTCTATTTATTTATTTATTTATTTATTTATCATCCATTTATTTATTAATTAATTTATTTATTCATTTGTTTATTTAACTCTTTTGTCTTCTTTATCTTATTGTTTTATATATATAATTAAATATAAATCATAATAATAATTTTTTGTTATTTTTGTTACACTTAATAATCTGATCATTAATTTGATCATATACTTTAATATATAGTTTAACTGATTGTTTGGTTTATCTCTAACAGTGATTTTCTAATTTCCTCTTATTCCTCGCAGAAAGTTTATAGGTGGGGGCGGTCATCTAATGTTGGTTTAGTTCTCGTTTGACTTTGGACATGAAAAAAAGAACAATTTACTCATTGTATTGTCCTATTTTTATCTGTCTTTGTAATAAAACATATATATACAGAATTTACACTAGTGTTTGGGTTAGTTTTAAATGTTTAAATGTTTTTGTTTTTAATGTTTTAGAAAAAAGCCTTTTAAGGCTTCATTTATTTTTACATTTGTTTGAAAATGCAAAAAATAAATAAATACTGTCAAATATTATAACAACTTAAAGAAAATGCTTATTATTATCATATGTTTTAAAATGTCATTTATTTCTGAAATGGCAAAGCTGAATTTTCCACATTCATTACTCTGTGTTCAATTTGAATCTTCACTATTCATTTTAATATAAATTTGGTTCTTAAAAAACATTTTTATTGTTAGCAATGTTTTTTGAAAAAAAGTTGTGTTGCATAATATTTTTGTAAAAGCTATGATATAATAAAAAAAGTCAGTTCAAAAAAAGAAAATTTTTGTCAATGTTTTCTTTACTGTCATGTGATAAAAGTAATCATTTATTTTGTCCAAAGAAAATTAATTGTTAAAAATGATAGAGAAAATGGCTGCACAGACTTGTAGAATGACATGATGCTGAGAAAATAATGACACCATTTTATTTCTAATTGAACTATGCAAAACTTGAGAACGATATTCATTTTCACTAGTAAACTGTAGTAAACTATCCTGCCCTACTAAGGTTTTGCCTTTTTGAAAGATATGTTGTCAGAGGCCTCGCAAATGTTTACATTTGACTATGAATTCAGCCATGAGGTACTTTAAAGATCAAGGCACATCAGCAGTTGTGAAATGGTCAAGTGTGTGTTCAGCTGCTAACTAACATGCTTCTTCAGAAGCTCTACCAGCTGCTGAATGGACTCGTTGACGGTGAGCTCTCCAGTCCTCAACACCAGCTCTGGAGCCTCCGGATGCTCATACTCAGAGTCAATACCAGTGAAGCCTGAGCCACAAATCACACAAAAAAACAAAGGAGGTGAGTGTAAGTTGAGTATACATTTCTTTTGTCACTTCTTGATTTTATGTATTTATTTTTTTACTTAGTGGTGTACTTCGTATAAAAATTAAAATTCTGTTGACGTTTTTAAACCTGTTAGGGGTTTTGCCAAAAAAAAAAGATATTTTGAAGAATGTTGAAAACCGATAACCATTGACTTCTATAGTATTTGTTTATTTTTCCTGCAATAGATGCAAATAGTTTCAAACATACTTTAAAATATCTTATTTAGTGTTCAACAGAACAAAAAAAAGAAGTCAAGGGTGAGTAAATGATGACGAAATGTTTATTTTTGGGTGAACTATCCCTTTAACACTGGAACAGCCAGAATTCTGCAACTAGAAGTACCATAGTGGTCATTCTAACCATTCTCATAAAAGACGTCATAATGTCACATCATACTTACATCCAATGCTTCTATTGCGATATTAAAATTAAAGTTTAAATGCCTGTCATCATATTTATTAAGTCATCACCCTAAAAATACAACATACATTAATTTTCACTTTTACAAGCAGAGGAGAATACTTGTTCAGCACTGAATATGCTGTTTTGAAAGACATACAGTTAAAGTCAGAATTATTAAACCCCCTGAATTATTAGCCCCAGCGTTTTATTTTTTTCTGTTTAAAAGAGGATATTTTTTTACATTTCTAATCATCATAGTTTTAATAACTCATTTTTAATAAGTGATTTATTTTATCTTTGCCATGATGACAGTGAATAATATTTGAGTAGATATTTCTACTCAACACTTCTACACAGCTTAAAGTGGCATTTAAAGGCTTAACTAGGTTAATTAGGTTAACTAGGCAGGTGATGGTAATGATGGTTTGTTCTGTAGACTATCAAAAAAAATATAGGGGTGAATAATTTTGACCTTAAAATGGTTTTTAAAAAATGTAAAACTGCTTTTATTCTAGCCGAAATAAAACAAATAAGTCTTTCTCCTGAAGAAAAAATATTATCTGACATACTGTGAACATTTCCTTGCTCTGTTAAACATCATTTTGTAAATATTTAAAATAGAAAAACCAATCAAAAGGGGGCTAATAATTCTTACTTTAACCGAGTAAAGTAATGTTTTTGCCAACAGAAAGTTGATTTTTTTTTTTTAGCAAAAAGTTGTTAGGCAACAGATGCACGCATATTTAAAGTTACAGGGAAAATGGCAGACACTGAATTGCATGCAGTCATTGGTAGTCCTAGGTAGAAATAATCAGAACTCTTTTTTTGTAATTTTAACAAAATAACATTGCGTTTCTAAAACTCATGGTGTGTGTGTTTTATTTAATTGCAAAAATTTTAAATGGTCAAAATGAGCACCTCTGCAGTTCTAGTGTTAAAAATTCTACATGTTATATTACCTTTAATCTGTCCAGCTCTTGCTTTTTTGTACAGTCCTTTAACATCTCTGCTTTCACACACGTCCAGAGGAGCGTTCACAAACACCTCAAAAAAGGGCAAACCAGCTTTCTCATGAATGATTCGAGCTTCTGCACGGTCCTTAGCAAACGAAGAAAAACAAGAGTATTAATTTAACATTTAAATTACATTTACATTAGGCATTTATTCATTTTTTTTTACTATTGGTTAAGGTAAATAAATGATTTTAGTATCTGCAAAGTGTAGAATTGAAGGCCGTGTACTAGAGTGAGTTTAAAGTGTCCCTCAAACATTCAAAATGGTCTAATAATGTTTTTGGTGTTGTGACTTTGATATTATCCTTTAACTAAAACCTTGTTTATCCAATATCACTATATTAATCAAAGATAAAAATATTCAGAGTCTGTGCTGTGGCTGCTCACTTTGGTAAATGGTGAGATGAAACTTGTGATGCAAACAAGTCCAGCATCTGCAAACAGTTTGGCCACTTCAGCAATACGCCGAATGTTTTCCTCTCGATCCTCTGAGGTGAAGCTCAAATCTTTATTCAGACCATGACGGATGTTGTCACCATCCAGAGAGTAGCAGGGAATGCGATGCGAGACCAGATATTCCTCTAAAGCAAATCCTACTGTTGTCTTACCAGCCCCAGATAGACCTGCAGAAACAAACACAAAGTCAAAAAGACACTCCTTGTTTAGGCAAGTCTGTCTGTGTCTGTCTGTAAATATAAACTAAACATTACTTTATTATGAATTAATGATAAGTTAAGGTATCCATGAACTAACTTTACCAACATCAGTCACAGGAGTTCATGTGTGAATAACTGCTACCTTAATTGTTAGTTCATGTTGTTAATAATGTCTTAATTAAAATTTGAGATTTAGGCTAAATGTAGCCAACATGAACTCATGAGCTGTTAATGTATAATTATGTTGTGACTTTACTTGGAGGGGCACATCACCATTAGCTCATCCACAACTACACATGAACTCCTGTGTTTAAACTGTTCATGTTGATGTTGCAGAACACTTTTCCATTTTTATTCAGTGTAAACGCACTAGATGGACATGGATAAGGAGTTCATGAGTAGTTAAGTATGGGTTAATGATGATGCGCCCCTCCAAGTAAAATCATGATATAAATATAGATCATCATATAATGAATTCTTGATGGTTAAATTAAGCATAAACAAAGTGGTAATTAATACATTAATTAACAAACTAATGTATTTAGGGTAAATAACTAGTACTAAAAGTACCCCTTATTTAATAACTTGTATAACTAGTACTTAAGATAGCCCTTACTCACATATGAACTCATGTGACTTATGTTGTAGGTAAAGTCAATTCATCATTAGTGCAATAATTAACTCATCATTAATTCATAATAAAGTAATATTTAGTTTACATATTAATACATCATTATTGATGCACTGTTATTGTGAAGTGTTAAAATGTATTTTAATACAATGGTTTTAATAAAGTTTACTATAAACTTTAAACTATATTATATTTATTTATTTAAATAATGTATTAATTATTTTTCATGTTTTTACAATTTTAAATGATTTTTTCAAAATTCATTTGCATGCCCCCCTTAAATTGATGATCATTTTTACTTTGTTTTAAATGGAAAATATGTACAATGTTCATGATCATTTGAGTAAAGCTATTAAAACAGTGAACATGCATAAACCATAAATCTGTATTAAAAAAAGTTTAGTCAGCATCTGGTTTAAAGTTCAGAGCAACTTGCTTTACAGGTGTCACAGGTTTGTGAAGAGGAATCTGCTTTACCTGACATTGAGTTTGATTGCCAAAGCATTTTAGATTTCATCACTCAAGCTTGCTGAAAATTATTTCAAATAACACCTTCTGTTTTTTAACTGATGACAAGGACTTGCTGTAACTGAACAGGCAACAAGGGTTAGACAATGTTCTAGGTTTTTGTGCCAGAGATTTTAAATGATATTAGTTATATAATGTAAACAGCAAGGGACCAAAAACCGAGCCTTGTGGTACCTCACAGTGTATTTTTGATCTATATACGTCTTTCTTCATTAACTAAAACAAATGAATAACGTTACTATAGGAAAGACCTGAAGCAAGCCAACACAGTTACAGTAATGTCTAGCTAATTTTTCATGCCAATCTAGAAGAATATTTGATTATATTGTTGTTTTGTGTGCTTTTACATTCATCGATTACCTGTGAGCCAGACTGTACATCCTCTAAATCCTCCTCTGGTGCCTACAACTTGCCCTCTTTTACTGCGGCTGACATGATGGTCCTGGTAAACCACGTTAGTGGACTTCTGCATATCCTAAAACAGACATGACCACAAATTTACAGCATATTCTAGCACTGCATCAGCATTCAAAATACCATTTACAATTTCTATTTACACTACATTGACATTTACACATATTATGCTTGACAGATGCTTCTGTATGTTTAATTTTTGACACCAAGGGCCAAATTCACAAAAATGGGGAATGTAGCCTGCTAGTAAATTGCCAAAGAAGCACCCACAGGTGTGTAGATTTCGGTGGGTGATCTACAAAAATGCAAATGCAGCAGCTCTTTTCTAAGATGACCAGCATATAGAATGAGGTCATCCATAAGTGAACTATGACCTTTTATTGTTAGCATAAATTATTACAGTAGCCAAAAGAGTTTGAACTAGTACAGGTTATTACCAAATCAGTTGAATAAATTGGTAAATAACGTTTTTGTTTTGTTCACCTCCAGAATTTGCAACTAATGGAGTAAACAAATGTTATTCCAATTAACACTAAGGATATTTACACAGACAAATAAAGGATTAATTTCATGCAGTTCTTAGCCCAACACCAAGCAAATACCACAAAACCATTTAATGGAGTCTATGAATTATAACTAAATATTTTTATCTCACCTCATCTCATCCTATTTATCATATGGTCAACTTTTCCAGTGTGGACAGATTGCTCAGTAGCTCACATTATACAGTGTTAAACCTGTGAGCACTCAGGTTTGAGTATTTGATAACTTTTAGAGCAATGTTGCCCAGCAACTTCTGGTAATGTTGCGGTTAACGGACAGCCAGATGAGACTCAGAGCATCTATTTAGGCAAGGCAAGTTTATTTATCTAGCACATTTCCTTCACAATGGTAATTCAATGTGCCTTACATAAACAAGAATAAAAGAAACATTTGAGAAATAAACAAATCGTTAAAACAGGTTTAAAAGGAACAGTGCTCATTCAGTAAATGTGCAGCTAAACACACTTTATAATCTAAATCAGCTAGCATTTTTAAAAATCATTGAGAGATGGGAATTTACTCAAAGCTGAGTATTTTTCGAACAGAATACATGTTTCTGCAGCGCAAAGAAACATTTAATCATGGACATCTGAAATTGGCATAAACTAATGTTATTTCGTTTCACACTAATGATATTTACATAGACAAATAAATGATTAATTTCATGCAGCTCTTTGCCCACCAGGTAAATACCACAAAACAACTTAATAGAGTCTATGATTTATAACTGAATACATTTAAATGAGGTTGAAGCACACTTTTCTCTTACGTTTACTTTTAAAAACACTATTGGTTGGGTTTAGGTCAATTGTTTGCTAGGTGATCTGTATGACAAGCCTCACCTTCTCATGGACGTGTACTAGAAGAACATGTATACTATCTGAAACTTGTAACAAAATGTACCCCTTAAAATGATCATGGATGAGCCAACTTTTAGAGCAATGTTGCCCGGCAACTTCTGGTAATGTTGCGGTTAACGGGCAGCCAAATGAGACACAGGGTGTCTATTTAGGCAAGGCAAGACATGGCAAGTTTATTTATCTAGCACATTTTATTCTCAATGGTAACTCAATGTGCTTTACAAAAACAAGAATAAAAGAAATATAAGAAATGAACAAATTGATTAAACAGGTTTAAAAGGAATAACAAAGAAAGCAAGACAATCTGTTGGACATACAGTGCTCATTCAGTAAACGTGCACCTAAACATATTTTGAAATATAAAATATGTTAGCAAGCATTTTTTAAAAATCACTGAGAGTTGGAAATTCACTCAGCTGAAAAATATTCGAACAGAATACACGTTTCTGCAGCGCAAAAAAAAAATAAATGTAATCATGGACATCTGATTACACCAATTAAATATCATAAAACCACTTAATGGAGTCTATGATTTATAACTAAATACGTTTACCTACAATGTTAAACTTTTAGCAGTCAGGTTTGAGTATGGTGATAACAGATAAAAGCAATGTAAAATCAAGGTAAAGCTATGTGGTTAAAGCACACTTTTCTCTTATAATTACTTTTGAAAACACTATTGGTTGGGTTAAGCTCAATTGTTTGCTAGGTGATCTGTATGACAAGCCTCATCTTCTCATGGACGTGTACTAGAAGAACATGTATACTATCTGAAACTTGTAACAAAATGTACCCCTTAAAATGATCATGCACGAGCCAACTTTTAGAACAATGTTGCCCGGCAACTTCTGGTAATGTTGCGGTTAACGGGCAGCCAGATGAGACACAGAGCATCTATTTAGGCAAGGCAAGACATGGCAAGTTTATTTATCTAGCACATTTTATTCTCAATGGTAATTCAACATGCTTTACAAAAACAAGAATAAAAGAAATATAAGAAATGAACAAATTGATAAAACAGGTTTAAAAGGAATAACAAAGAAAGCAAGACAATCTGTTGGACATACAGTGCTCATTCAGTAAACGTGCACCTAAACATATTTTGAAATATAAAATATGTTAGCAAGCATTTAAAAAAATCATAGAGAGTTGGAAATTCACTCAGCTGAATATTACTCGAACAGAATACACGTTTCTGCAGCGCAAAAAATAAATAAACGTAATCATGGACATCTGATTACACCAAGTAAATATCATAAAACCACTTAATGGAGTCTATGATTTAAAACTGAATACGTTTACCTACAATGTTAAACTTGTAAGCACTCAGGTTTGAGTATGGTGATAACAGATAAAAGCAATGTAAAATCAAGGTAAAGCTATGTGGTTGAAGCACACTTTTCTCTTATAATTACTTTTGAAAACACTATTGGTTGGGTTTGGCTCAATTGTTTGCTAGGTGATCTGTATGACAAGCCTCACCTTCTCATGGACGTGTACTAGAAGAACATGTATACTATCTGAAACTTGTAACAAAATGTACCTTAAAAGTGATCATGCACGAGCCAACTTTTAGAACAATGTTGCCTGGCAACTTCTGGTAATGTTGCGGTTAACGGACAGCCAGATGAGACACAGAGCATCTATTTAGGCAAGGCAAGGCAAGGCATGGCAAGTTTGTTTATCTAGCACATTTCATTCTCAATGGTAACTCAATGTGCTTTACATAAACAAGAATAAAAGAAACATTCAATAATTTTCCTTCGGCTTAGTCCCTTATTTATAAGGGGTCTCCACAGCCAAATGAACCGCCAACTTATCCAGCATATGTTTTACACAGTGGATGCCCTTACAGCTGCAACCCATTACTAGGAAACACCCAAATAGGCACACATTCAAACACACACACACGCGCACGCACACACACACACACGCACGCACGCACACTATGTCCAATTTAGTTATTTCTTTGCCTAATTCACCCTGTGCACATGTACTGTGCCGCTAAAAGAAACATAAGAACTAAAACATTTGTTAAAACAGGTTTAAACAGAAAAACAAAAAAAGCAAGATCTGTTGGACATACAATGCCCATTGAGTAAATGCGCAGTTATAAAATCTAAAATATGTTAGCTAGCATTTTTTTTAAAATCATTGAGAGTTGGAAATTTGCTCACAGCTGAGCATTTTAGAACAAAATACCAGTTCTGCAGTGCAAAAAAAGAAATTACTATTTGATGGACATTTGATGGACATAAACCCTAAGTACCAATATATTTCAGATTTGCACAAATGTACACAGTGACAGTGCCCTCTAGTGGATTTGTCATCTGAAACATGCAGCGAAACATACCCAAAGCAATGTATTTTACGCTACACAAAAATGGAGGCTAAAGCACATATATCCAATGAGCTTGGGCTGGAAAATCAGTCAATATTTTGAATTAAATTTAAATAAATGCTATTCTATGGAACATCAGGATTGAAGAATCCTAAAAAATTGAACCGCATAACTTCTTCTAAGATATTGAGAGGTTTTTGACAATCACATCCGCATATCAGAACGATTTCAGAACAATGACATGACACTGAAGACTGGAGTAATGTTGGAAATTCAGCCTAAATTTCATAAATTATCTTAAATGCATTAAAACATAAAGTCATTTTAAATGATAAATGATAATGATTTACTTCATGTAGCCGTTGTGAGCATAAAAGATCTCTTTCAAGGATACTTTTTAAACACAAAAACTTTTGAACAGCACTTATTTATGAAGATTATCTATAGTAGGGCCTACTCTAAAACAGAAACAGAAAAAAGCATGCTTTATTTCTTATTTTTCCTCTTTTTTTTTGAAAATCCATACTGTGCTGGTATGAATGTACTCTTATTTACCAAAGATTAAGGGTATGAACAAATAAGCACATAATACATGCATGTGTGAAGCAGCTTTTGGTCTCGAATTGCGAGTCGTTAATACAGTTCGGTGTTTAGTGTACAGTCGTAATAATTCCCATCTCTCTCTCTCACACACTCTCATACAAAACATCGCCTCAGCCTCAGTTCCCCGCTGAGAACTAAGCTGGAAAAATACTGGGTTTGTGCAGGAAAACCAGCGCTGCTTTATAAACACACCATTACATTCATTAACCAGGAATGTGTATCTGCATCAACTTTGGACAGGGTCAGATATGAAGGTCTTGCTGGCTGTTACTTGTCAAATGAAGAATGTTAAATCCCGCAGTTGTAACTCAGTCAATGATGCAATTTATCTACACGTTCAAACACACAGTCTTTTCTTCCTTTGCCCGTCTCAGATTTACTCACAGAGTGCGTGAAAAACAAATGGATTCATTCATTGCACACTCAATGGCTTGCAGTGGCTCCCGCTGACAGACCGACTCGCTCAGACACACACTTTCTCCTATTTATTTTCTCTGTAAAGATTTACACGCAGTGCCGGTAAGGGCTTTTATGAATGAACGCTGTCGAAATCAAAAAAAGATAACAGTCTGAATATGTGCAAAACTCTGACCTCAGAGCAGATCTTTGTCTTTCTGCCTGCAGGTGTAATATTTCACTGTTTTCTAAAATAACAGATCTGGGTTGAGACATTTGGGTCGAAACACCTTTGTCATAAAAATGTGTTTTTTATCTTTAACATCTGAATCTGAAATCAGGCCAAATATCATCAAAAGAATGTGGATGGGGCTTTGTTTTTTTCTGTGAAAAGAGGCAGAGTACATTTTGGCAGCTTTATTCCAGCTGCTTTTGTCAGCGAAAATAGGCCATTGAGAACTGTGGTTTAAAACAGGGGTGCCCAAACTTTTTCTTATGAAGGGCCAAAGTCCAAGCTTAATTGAGAGCTGTGGGCTGAAGGTAAATATAGCAAACGGTATTACATTAAAGGGGTGGTCCACTACACAATATTTTATTTTGAACTTTAGTTGATGTGTAATGTAGCTGTGTGAACATAAACAACATGACATAAACAACTCTGAATGTAGTACGCTTAAAGTTCAATGCAAAGGGAGACACTACCTTTTACAGAGTTAGCTTAGCAATGTTTGGGGACTACAAAAAAATACATCTGGGTTAGTGAGTTTACAAGGGCCAGTTACACACATTCACCACGCGCACACACCCTGTGCAGCGAAAGGGCCTGGCGAGAGATGCTGTAATGTTATAGCAGAGAAAGCTAAAATGCTGTCCAAATACTGCTATTTCCACAGAGCTTATTCTGTTTCTGGATTTAGGATTCCAAAGGACACGACACAAAGAGAGAAGTGCTTACAGTTTAATTTTAATTATGTTTAATTCCAGAGAATTATAAAAATATAGAGCTAGCATTTGACAAAGGAAAGCTTCCAGAATCTCTTCCAATTCAGTGGTGGATTCACGAAGAGCGTACTCACACTATGTTATGCGAACCGTGCCCAGGCCCATTTCCTAGATTATTTACGTAATTTAAACGTATTTATTTATTTAAGTGTGAGTGCTCTGAATCGGGCTCAGGCATGGTTCACTTGGGTGGCCCTGGCTCGGTTGGAAGAGGTGTGTCAAAGTGCAAAGCGCGCCTGAGTCCCAAACTGAAGACGAGACGTGACTTTTAAGGGACTGGTTCATATGGATTAATTAATCATTCTTACTGTTCAATGAACGCAAACTGTCGTAGATTATTAGAAACCAAACCTCTCACTGCACAAAAGCTGCACCTTCAGCAAACCTCCTAATTCATGCAGCATGAGGACTATATGATTGTTTATGAGCGTCAAAAGTGGCTGCTCTGTTCGGTGAAATACTTTATTGAATGTCACCCCATCCCAAACAACAAAAACAATAAAACTAAAGAAATCTCCATTGTGCTGAGCGAGAGCGCTTCTTGCTGAACAGCACATCATCGATGACGTAAGCGTGTACAGTTCCGAATGTAATGTGAGTGCAGGCCATCGGGGGAGATGGGAAGGGGGACAAGAGTGCTTCGGCCCGGTTCAATGCAACTGTACGTAGTGTGGGTACGCCATAAAACTCCTCTAACCAACAAAGCTGGTGATTGTGAGCCACAACCTGTACGTATTTTTATTTATTAAAATTGATAAATTATATGCACAGTTTCTGGCGTTACTGGTATGTTGTAGTGAGAACGTAAACAAGAATGTAAACAGCGATAAATGCTGTTTACAATTTAGCTACACATTCATATTTATCCATCAAACCGCTGTAAACACCCACAATCTTCAACAGCGCTGCAGGGTCTCTCTATGCGGCCACTTTCCCTTCGTTCAACATCTCAAATAATGAACTCGCAAATGATATGTGAGCATTTCATATAACTTACACATGCTTATTCTGAATATATGTGAAAGACACTTTTCATTTGCTGTGTTATTTTCTGTCTGATTCAGGCACAAACTTATACGGCTAATCAATGTAAGATATATGAAAAAAAAGAATGTGATTTTCTACAAGTGAAGCATGAGGACACATTGCTTTGCATCTTATAAACACAACCAAGCCTTAAAAATACACTCTGGACCACCCCTTTAAAACATCCATGGGTAATTTGCTAATTTATTTTATAATAAATAAAACTAAAAAGATTACTTCTATTTTATTTACTAATCTGCATTCAAATTGTTAAAAAATGTAAATTATTTTATCAAACTTTGCCTTGATTTGCACACTGACAATCGCTGTACATTTTTTAAAAATCTGTTTCATTTAATTGAAACATTTCATTTCGTTTCATTTTTGTTTCTTTTTTTTTTCGTAGCTCAACAACAAAACAAACAGACAAAAGTTTAAATTAAAATAAAAATGAGAATCACTGTTATAGACATTCCCTAACTCTTCCCAATCATTTTCATCCTGGTGGCCCAAATCAAAGGATACAAAGGGCCAACTTTAACCCACGGGCCCTAGTTTGGGTATCTCTGGTTTAAAAAGACAGCTCACCAAAAAAAAAAGAAAATTTATTGAAGATTTACACAGCCTAGGGTTATCCGAGTTGCACATGTCTTTAATCATCAGTAGAGCACTAAAGAAGATTTTAAGCTGAAACTGGTCCTTGGTGGTTCATAAAATGCAAGTCAAAAGCACTTTGAGAGTCACTAAGCGAACTAAAGAATAAGAAAAAAATATGAACATGTACATGCAAAACAAAACTAATATGGGAACTTGTGCTGAAGGAGCACAGGTTCAATAGCCAAGGCCGTGGATTAATAATCTATAACATAATGTTTAATTGGTTGCAGACTAGGCATTTCACTTTTAAAGAGGTCAGTCAGTTTATCTTCAGGAGCCACAAATATTTAGCCAGAGTATGTTTTCAGTGCCAGTAGCTGGTGACCTGTATTTTATCAATTAATAATGACCACCACTTTAGCATTTCAAAAACTCATCTACATCTTGGATGTTGCCTGAGGGTAATTTAAAGGGATCGTTCACCCAAAAATGAAATTTCTGTCATCATTTATTCATCGTTCACTTCTTCAAAGCCTTGCGTTTTCTTCTTCTATTGAACACAAAAGAGATATGTAGAAAAATAATAATTGTTGCGACAAATTGACTTTCAATTGGTGCCATCAACCAGCATTCTTCAAAATATCTTCTTTTGTTCAAACATCTTGTTTTGTTTTTTTTATAAAAAGTTTAATATAAAGTTAAACATTTATCTTTATAGACTCAGCATAAAGGTATACAGCCTACATGCACGAAAACACCCAAACAACCAAGCACGATACTTTTTCTCAATCACAGAGAGCTTGACTAAATGAACTCTGACCATGTCTATGATTATCTGCCTAAATTGGCAAACATGAACTCTTCTGTAGCCAATGCAACTCTACTATATCCAAATATTACAAGATGTTAATCCTATAATATTTAATGCGTTTATACTAAAGGACATATTTTTTTTGTATTTGCCAATAGTGTATTTTTGATTTTGTTGATTTGATTAAAGCAAATATAAGACTTATTAAAGCCTTGTTCAGAACAAGTAAAGAAAATGTGCTAAATAATTTGGAGGGAACTTAGCAAACAAGAAACTAATGTGTAATACTTATTTTATTTTACAAAAAAAGGGTTAAGATTTGAATAACTCCCATACACTAAAACATGGAAATAACTGTTCACGCTGTAAAAATGTGCTCATCTTGCCTATAGTATATTTTAGGTTTTGCAATGTAAATGACTATATTTTAAAATCAAGATGCATCTATTTGACAAGCTTTTTTCTGTGAAACTGATACAAACCAAGCAAACTATAGCAAGCAAGCAACTTTTATCTTGAGATTAAAATAAAAATGTAATTAATAAACTTACAGATTTTGTTTTTGTTTTAAGCTTTAACTCAAGTTACATTTCTCAGAAAACAAAAATGTACGATTCACACTACCAGTCAAAAGTTTGAGGTCAATTTTTTATTATTATTATTCTGCTCATCAAGGTGGCATTTATTAAATGTAAAAAGTAAAGAAGTTCAATTGTTAAATTTGTATTAAAATGTTAAATAACTGCTTTCTTATTGTTTGTAGTTTCAAATTAAATTATAATTACAGTCATTACTGTTTTTTTTTACTATCACCATGAATAATAATACTAATAATAATATTAATAATTAATAATGAAGTGATTTCTGAAAGATCATGTGACTGAAGACTGGAGTAATGAAGCTGAATATTCATCATTAAAATCACTGGAATAAATTAATAAATTAAATGACAAACTACTTTTGAACAGCTATTTTATAGTGCAATAACTTTGCACAATTTGTACTGTATTTTTGATTAAATAAATGCAACCATGATGAGTAGGAGAAGCTTATTTTAAAACATTTCAGAATCCTACTGTCCCCAAACTTTTGACTGTTAGTGTATTTAATTTGCATATAACGTGTACTTTGATTTAAGGATGTTTGTCTATAGTAAAAAAAAAAAAAAAAAACATTGTGAGAAAGTTTAATGCCACAACTTAATATAAGCAGAAATCAAGTCTACATTGAACTAAAACTTTCTCTCAGTTTCATCCTCCAGGCTATGTCAAAGTCAGCTTAGTAATATAACTGTTCGATAAACAAGTAAACATGATCAAATGATAAGATTAACTCTACAATTATTGTAAAATTCTCTTACAAACATTTTTCAAAAGTCATAGTGTCAGTCAGGTTTGTAATGTTGTAATAATATTGGTCAGGTTGTCACCTATTTTGAGCTAAATAATTATTGATTGTTGCATTTTACATGGTTTATAAATTGAGCTCTTATTTATATAAACAATGGTAATGCTCAGTAATACTTAAAAGTAGTCCAGATATATTATTAGTTAGCATAATTATTTATTTTCAGTATCAATACCTCTAAATGTAACTTGTTTTCATGTAGGCTATTGTTTTTAACCTATGTTAGCCTTACATTCACTAACAGCAGAGCTCTTGCCCAACAGATCCCCAAATGATTACAGGCAGTTATATAACACATGAAAAAAGTAGCTGACATTACTAAGATCCCGTGTTCATGCATCTCAGACAATCCGAAAACCCCTGCTAAACACATTGAATTCCTAAGGAAATGACTACGAAGAAAAAAAAACAGCCGTGACAAAATAAACAAACCGCTGGTGTCGTCAGCCACGGCTTTCTGTCAAATCTTACCAGTGTTTTGTTTCCAGGCATGTTGCTCCGGTGAAGTGCGGTCGGAGGCGGGACGAACAGGTGAGTTGGAAGGTAGTTTGTGGAGACGCGGAAAGAGAAGTGTTTTTAAGAGCTTCCAGAGACACGTCGAAGTCCCTCGTCCCACCTCCCGGGACTCCGTATCTGCATACGGCTGAATGGAGAGCAGTGTACCGGCATGAGGAGGAGGGACCGGGAGCTACGGGACAGAGAGGGGCGGAGAGAAAAATATAAAGAGAAAGCAAAGCCTTGTCATATATCGTAAAACAAAAATGATTTCGGCCGTGACTGGGTGAAAATAATTTACTTACTTTTCTTGAGTCGACTTTCAAAAGAAAACTTCTGGTTCCTATTAGTACTAGTATTCTGTGTGACGAGTAGTGAAATTTCAAGTCACTACTAAAACAAGTAGCATAATACTGTAAATGCCTATCTTTTTGATAGATAAGCATCTAATGAACAAGTAGGCTACTATTTATTATGTATGAATGCGTATAGTATTTGATGACAAGAACTATTCTGATGATTCCTGACTACATCTTAAAGAAGGTACTGAATAAATGGGAAGTATTTGACTAAATGTTAAAATTGCTTCCCATTATATGTATGCTACTTCGTTAAATGTGCACAACCAAAGAAATAACCAAAGAAAAATGAGCTAGTGAGCTACCAAATATGATTATGATATCGCATTTCTAGCATGAAATAAAAAATGTCACTCTCTTTTTTTGACTATAATTTTGCTATACCATTTGTGCCTATGTGCACCATCAGTTTACACTGCTTTATCACTCCCTTTGACAATGAGAACAGTTTGTTCTTCTGACATTTGGCACAAAGCCTGGATTGTACTGGGGATAATTGTAATTCAGCCTTTTCTTTCTTATATATTTTTGTATATAAGTATTATAACATGTACAGCTGAAGTCAGAATTATAGCCCCCCTAAATTATTAGTCCCCCTGTTTATTTTTTCACCCTTTCTGTTTAAGAAAGAGAGTTTTTTCAACACATTTCTAAACATAAAACTTTTATTAATAATTTCTAATAACTGATTCATTTCATCTTTGCCATGATGACAGTAAATAATATTTTACTGGATGTTTATCAAGACACTTCTATACAAATAAAATAGATATGCTTATGTAGTTTGAGGTTTGATGTTTAAGAAAATATTAATTCTTTTATTTTTTTATCAATTTTTACTGTACCTTGGCATGACAGGAAAAATTAAGAAAAAAAACTCTTAATAATAATTTACAAACAGAATTTGAGTGATTTAACTTCATTGTTACCTTAAAACTATTTATTTGATAAAATATTATCATACGTATTATTGAACAATAACACCACAGCACAGTTTTGAGATTTGGCTCAAACGTGTTATAATCCATGGACAAAATTTTTTTTTTTAACCATTTTCTCCATTTAAAATGATGACAGTCCTAATTCTATTAATTTTTGTCAAGCACGACAGTGAAAATGCAACATCAAGTCAACATGTCATGGCTTTTGCCATTAACATTGCTAACAATCAGTTCATTTAACATAAGAATTCTTCAAGTGAACATCAGTTTGCTCCCAAGGTCTAGTTTATTGTACCTTTACAACAAAATGACACTCAAAAATGTAACACATAAAGCTATTTCAAGGTTCCCACACCTTTTGCCCAAATAGTTACCATGATATTTCTTGTCATACCTGATTAACCGAAGTAATTGCACTTACAAAAGTAATCTCAGATCTAAACAATGAGCACAACTAATGTCATATTCACTTTGGACAGTATATATATATATATATATATATATATATATATATATATATATATATATATATATATATATATATATATATATATATATATATATATATATATATATATATATATATATATATATAATAATGTAATGTGCTTTTCAGAAGAAGAAAAAAATGTATCCAAACATGTAACCTTCACTTTTTGTCCCTTCATTTAATATGTTCGGAATGGCATGCAAATTCAGGCTGCTGAATTAGAGGTTTCAATATATATATATATATATATATATATATACACTGTACACACACACACACACACACAATATATGATCTTCAAATAAAACTAAACAAACATTAGATTCAATTCAATTGAATTGAATTAGATGTTGGCCAAAAGTAAACTTTGGTCTAAATAGATTTTACATACCACTGACCAAGGCATTAGCAGAAATTGTGTAGTAAGCAAGAACGGATGCATCAAACCAGCAATTTTGAATGCAGACTTGTAAACAGGGTACAATCACTGGTTCTTCATTTAAAAATGCAGCAGACATCTAATTTAGCTACAATTATGTAACCCATGAAACAAAATTAAATATATCTAAAAATCGCAAAGACCTTTACTAAAGTGCTGATATATTTTGCATTAGAAGTGTCAAAATTGGTTTCCCAGTCATATTCGATTTATCTTTTGCCTGCAGTCTTTTTTTTATTGGTCCACAAATTTAGTCTATTCCATAAGCTAGCAATACTGTGGGACAAAATTAGCTTTAAAGTTTTAGTTTTAGAAAGTTTTAGTTTCTATGAAAGTGTCAGTAAGCCAGCCTTAGTGAGTTGTATTGCTGTGTTATGTTCATGAACTGTTCATTTTACACACAGTCTCTTGGTCACAACCTCCCAGCAGAGAGCTGTAGCGTTCCTTCACATCCTCATACATGGGCACGGGCTCGCTGAGTCCAGGCAAGGTCAAAGATTTCTCATTGAGTCGCACTCCAATTCTGATCCCCTCTGGACATCTATACAGCACCACCAGCAGGTTGGCAGCATATGGTGTGATGCGGCCACTTCGAAATACTCTGTTCTGCTGGGTATTAAAGTTAGTCGAGTTGAGAGGAACGTCATCCTTGAACAGATCCAGCAGGGTGAGGAGAGGGATCAGAGTCTCAGCGTGACCAACCTGCACTGTTACAGCTTCTGTTACTGGAACATCTGAGCTGAGAGGTAGAAGAGACAAAGAAGAAACGAAAGAAAAGAGACACAGAATCAAAAACAGCAACTGCCAAGGTGTGACTGGAGGGTTGTGCTCAAGAACACACTCAGACCTGTTTGTAAACTTGGTGCCGATAGCCCATGGTTAGTGCGCCGCCATACAGTTGAAATCAGAATTATAAGCCCTCCTGAATTATTAGCCCCCCCAGTTAATTTTTTTCCCCAGATTCTGTTTAACAGAAAGAAGTATTTTTCAACACATTTCTAAACCTAGTAGTTTTTCTAACTCATTTTCTAATAACTGATTTCTTTTATCTTTGCCATGATCTTTTGCCATGATGATATTTTTCAAAATACTAGTATTCTGCTTAAAGTGCAATTTAAAGGCTTAAATGAATCTCTAATCTTGTAATCAATTAATAAATTAATAATAATCAATAATAAATTAACTAATAATCTTAAACTAGACTAATTAGGTTAAGTTAGGGTAATAAGGCAAGTCAATTTATAACAACGTTTTGTTCTGTAAACAATCAAAAAATATATTGCTTAAGGGGGCTAATATTAACCTTACAATGGTTTAAAAAAAAATTCACTTGCTTTTATTTAAGCCGAAATAAAACACATAAAACTTTCAGCAGAAGAAAAAAATATTATAGGATATACTGTGACAAATCTCTTGCTCTGTTAAACATCATTTGGAAATATTTGGAAAAAAGAAAAATTCACAGGGGGGTCAATAATTTATTACTTCAACTGTATATCACAGCATTGATCCGGGTGTCTCGAGTTTAATTTACTGCTTGTGGATCTTTTCCAAACCAGGAAAAGTACCTGAAAAGTACCACTGTATACATTTCTGAAGTGCATTAAAATATGTCACATGAGCTAGGTTTTTTTTTTTTGCAGTTTTAGTTTTCATGAATCCACCAGAGGTAGCTGTGTACACTTTTTGAGTCCTCAAATCTCTCTTGCAAGTGACATTTGCGCCTGCTCTTCTCGCGTAAATACACCAGAGGTTGCTGTCGACCTACTGTTTGGCTGACCGATCGACTGACCCACTCTCTCCTTCCCTAAACCCAACCAATAGTGATTTCAAAAGCACAGATCGACCCACCCACCCCCTTCTCTTAACCCAGCCTACGGTTTAAAAAAGCAATCCGGAAAAAGAAAAGCCCTCGCGTGAATTTTACCACGTTTTCAGATTTAACCACATTCTCATTCTGTTACTTGTTTGTGTTATTTTTTTGGATTGTTTTTTCTTCTACACTTTCTGGAACTGTTCCTCACCGGACTCGAACCCCATCGTCGTGGTCAACTCCTCTCTGCAATAGAAGTCTGCAGATGTACATGGCGAGCTAACTGGACAAACTGCTAACAGCGGGAGATCATACTGTCCAGTAGCCTTCGTTTAAAAACATCATGCGATCTCCAGAAATGTATATAGGGCTCCATTTTCACAATGAACCTTTGTTGATCTTTTCGGATCCTGTCCCCCTGTTTCCGCCCTAATTTCCTGTACTGTCCTATCAAATAAAGACCAAAAAAAGAGAGAGCTGTTTGTAAAGGCTGTTGATTAAGATTAATTATGTTGCAACTAATGTTAAGTTTCTTGCACAGACTGTTCATTACACTTCAGACCTTAATATATCGCCATGATCTATGGGTATTCGTTTACTTTTGCCTTTATTTGTTTTTTAACTTTCATGTTACAGCATCATTCCTAAATAAAAATGGGTATGATTGTTATAGTTTTCCAGTGATGTTTTGCAGCTGGAAGGGCATCCGCTGGGTAAAACATGTGCTGGATAAGTTGGCGGTTCATTCAGCTGTGGCGACACCGGATTAATAAAGGGACTAAGCCAGGAAAAAGAAAATGAATGAATGGATGAATAATTATTATAATGAGAGACAATTTCTGAGCTAAATTGTATTCCATATAATTTACCAAAAAACTCTAGATAAAAAAACACATAAAACTGTAAAGATTTATTTATAATTCTCTGTGACAAAAATATATTTAAATCAATATTTTATAGATGATTTTAACAAATAGTAATACTTTAAATGCATTAAATAATTTTACATTTCAAATTATTAAAATTATTATTTAAAAAAAAGTTCCTTTGAATAAAAGTAATCTAAATGTAATCTAATGTAATCCAAATGTAAATTTATATTTTATAAAAAATACGATAAAATACAACAAAAAAGATGTAGTTTTTAAACATGAAAGTACACTAAAGTTTCCCTAAAATTTCCACCAAACAAATTGTCAATTTAGGCACACGTGTCACTCTAAATTAGAAAAATCACAAGGAGAAATGACAAACTCCAAAGAGAAAATTAATCATGATATACCCACTTTCTAGACAAGTTAAAAAAGTCTATATGGGTTAAACTGGCATGCAACCCTGTAGGGTCAATTTAGTTACACAAACAATTTAATAGCTTTAAAACGCATGACATTCAGGGTTTATTCAGTTATCTCATAGAGCACTTGTCCTTTCATTACAAAGTCCACACACTACTTGAATTACAAACTACTATTTGTTTTTTTTCCAGCAGATTAAATGACAGTGTGTCTGGGTACATGTACGTCACTGTGAGTTCCTCCCTCCCTGCTGTTTGCCCCCAATGATTATGGAGGAGTGCTCTACAACAACCTTTGGACATGAACAAAAGGTAATTTCTAAAAAAAAAAAACTAAATATATACACACACACACACACACACACACACATATATACATATATATATATACATATGTATATGTGTGTGTGTGTATATATTTAATTTTTTTTGTTCATGGTTTTTTGTTCGGGGGTTTTTTGTTCATGTCCAAAGGTTGTTGTAGAGCATACATACATACATACATACATATATATATATACATATATACACACACACACACACACAAAACACACAAAGAGAATGGACAGACTATGAGTTCACCAGCAAATCACAATGTTCTGCAGACTGAAGAAATCAGCAATGAACACTAGCTGCCATAAAATCATTCATAAAACACGCTGATTATAAACGGGCCTAGGCAAGTTTTCCTGAAGAGGTCATGGTCAGTCATTGCCTCATAATCACAGCCAGTTAAAAGCTGATCAATCACCTGTTATAAATGCTGAACAAACAAAAACTTCAAATGTTGATCAGTTAAGCAGCCCTGACAGAGGGAGGTGGAACTGTGCTGTCTGATAATGTCAGTACAAAGTAATATTATTCAAAGTTTTAAGGGAGTGTTCAGACAGAGTCAAACGCTAGATAAACGTGTTTGACTGTTGTCCTCACATCATCCGTATTACGCCAGTACACAGTGGAGTTTGAGCGCTGCTCATATGGTGCTGCGAAAAGAGGCAGAATAAAAGAAGATAATGCGACTGATAAAATGAGCCATTGCTCCATTTTTAAAATTTCTGTACAGGGAGAGATCCCGTTTTGATCTTGATTTGTCCTAAGCACTAATAATACGAATTCACAGGTCAGAGTTCACCAAGCTCGGACTTTGGATCACAACGACATGCAAAATCTCTCACACAAGCTTGTGTTTCCAGTCTGACCTATTCTCATGCTTATGAATGAAAGTCTAAGGAGCTAAAAGTACATTGTGACCACAGCTTTAGGCAGCATCATGTACATGAATTCATTTTAAAATAGCAAAGCTAGAATCAACAACAAATTTAAGTAAACAAACTGCAATTTTCTAAATGTTGAGATCACCGTTTCGTCCTATTTGAAGCTGTCCTACAGTTGAGTATATAACATGAGTTGCATACTGTATATTGTGAGCCCAAGTGTAAAGAACTTAAGATATTTAAAAGGGAAAATAATTACAGATCACTTTAAGATTCCTTCTAGTTAATGGTGTGAATCTGATGGTAAAAAAATTATCTGACAAACTCTATTTAACTTGTAAAATGACTTAACAGCTCTGATGGTGTTCAAAATTGACTGAAACCCTCGAATGGCAAAATGTCTAGATGAAGGACAAAAGAACGACCCTTTGGAATATGAAAAGAACATGCTGGACAAGACAATGCTCATGGCAAATGGAGGCCAGGGAAATGTGTGGAATCTCAGTGGTTCAACACTGCCACTGAAATTTCTCTCCAGCTCAGTATTGAAAAGGGAAAATATGTGATCTGGACATACAGCATCTCCATGTTTAAGAGAAAGGTAAAGTTGAAAACGCTAAAATATTAAAATGGCAGCTGAGAGTCCTGATCTAAACCTGATTGAAATGCTAAGGCCATAAAAAACAACTTTGAATACAAAACCCTGACATGTCTTGAAATATCATCATGTTATTATACTATGTATTATATTACATGTATTTAGGTATAAAACACGTACATAAGGTACAGAAACTATAGTATTAGCAAAATAATTGACTCTGGTCCATGAAGTTATGACAGCATCACCACATCAGGTGTGCATCATTTTTGATAATTAATGTTCATCATCAGTTACTTCTTAATTTGTTATGGTTGCAACAGTTTAACTAAACTATCTGAAATCACTGCCTACGCATTAGAAAAACAGATTTAAAAATGACTCCAAGTCTGACCATTATCAAAGTTATTAGACAATACCAGCTGGAATATTCCCGCCAAGAATTTAGTTTGATCAGGGACTTTCTTAACAATTCACATTATTTTATCACCTGATGGAGTATCATCTTGCTTGCTTCCTGTCCGTTTTCTTCATTTTTGCATGGATTTAACTTTTAAAAAACGTTTTAAAACAAAATGTAAAGAAAAAATAATGATAAGACAGCCGGATAAGCATCAAGATGAAAATGAAAACCTGTTTGGTCAGGAAAAAAATGTTAAAAGATTTAAATACCAATAAAAAGAAAGCCATTTTTTATTTACATTTTTTCTTTATTTACAATCTAATCCTTCTTGAATAGCAGCATAATAATAATAATAATTATATCTAAACATTTATATAGCGCTTTTTCTGGATACTCAAAGCGCTTTACACAATGGGGGGATCTCCTCATCCACCACCAGTGTGCAGCATCCACCTGGATGATGCGATGGCAGCCATATTGTGCCACCACACACCAGGTGATTGGTGGAGAGGAGATAGAGTGATGAAGCCAATTATGATATGGGGACTGTTAGGAGGCCATGATGGACAGAGGCCAGTGGTCAAATTTGGACAGGATGCCGGGGTTAAAAATACAAGGTATTTTAAATGACCACAGAAAGTCTGGACTTCGGTTTAACATCTCATCCGAAAGACAGTGCTCACTGAGCAGTATGGAGTCCCCTTCACTACACTGGGGCATTAGGAGGACCCACACAGACCGCAGTTTGAGGTCCCCTGTGGCCTCACTAACACCACTTCCGCCAGTAACCCAGCTTTCCCATCTGGTCTCCCATCCAGGTAATGACCAGGCACAGCCCTGCTTAGCTTCGGTGGGCGACCATGTGAGAGTTGCAGAGAGCTAGCTGCTGGCTAAACTATGAATCAAACAGGTAGCTTTATGTTAAGAAATTTACGGTAGGGAATACATCCAAAATCCTTAAATAAAATAGTGCATAGTACATATTAAGCAATGCTCATCAAGCACTTTCTTAATGTGAACAGCAGCAGCCAAGACATTATGTTTTGAACAGCAGGAGGGTAATTAAATTATGTCATTAATTCATTAATCAAAAAGCAGTACACACTGCCAAGTATTCAACTCGTGCCTGCCAAATGCATAAATGTAAATACACAAGTGTGAGGACACGTATACACTACAGTACGTAATAATGTATCCCCTCATGCATCTAGTTTTATGACACACATCCCCCCACACCCAAGTTTGCTTAACTTTCAGAATAGCATTCAAACACAGAAAGGATGTCTAACAGGCTCAAGAGAATAAATGGGAGGATTTCTAAATATTACACAAGACAATTATATCATAGTAGTTCCTGTTCAGATGCTGTGTATTCTGTGTAATGTGTAGTGCACGTGACGCTGTATTTGTAGTATGATGCTGGTTAGGCTATACGTGTAAATTTAACAAACTTTTTATTTATGCTCGACTGCTCTTAAATAGAGATACAACTGGATAGACAAACACTCTCTCTCTCTCTCTCTCTCTCTCTCTCTCTCTGTCGCTTTGGTTACAAATACACAAAGCAATTAGGATTTAGAGCTATGTTTACTGTAGTAACAGTTTTGACGTGCAGATACAGAAAAGAGGGGATCAAACAATGGTGTAAAAGCCAAAGTCAAAGCAATTCTTGTGATGGCCTTGAGTGATGCCTGGAACCAAAGTGACATAACCATTGTAAATGTTTTGTTTTATATTAGTTATTTTTTGATCAGGTAATACCCAAATTTCCTGCACATTTTCATATCTGTGAAAGGCTCACTGCTGTTATTAGTAGAGACTCCGCTGGTGTCTCACACAATACCATTTTAAAAATGGCATAAGTGCGATATATATATATATAAAACACAGTGTCAAGAAATGTTTCTGTCCATAACAGAGATTATATAAAAAATGTTACAAAAAAAAATCACAGTAAATTAAAAACATGTATTCAAATAAATCAAAACAGTTACATACACAATCTAATTATAAAAAATTACACACTTTCAAACAAGAATAAAAGAGAATGAAATGAATGAATGAATGAATGAATGAATGAATGAATAAGAAATGTGACTAAATACTCTTGTTTGTTCACATTGTTTGAATGCACTTGTTTCCTTTATTTTTATATGTATTATTGTGACTATAAATATTCTACTAAATCATAAACACACACTCTTATTAATTCTTTGTAGTATTAATCGAAGCATATATTCAGTACTTGTATATTGGTTTTCCAGATGTGGTGTAACAGAAATTGTGTTACACTAACATAAATGGTTAGGACACATTTAATTATTGAAAAATTACAGTAAATGCATGTATTTTCGTACTTTCTATTAGCGGAAAAATTCTAAATGATAAAAATAGAAATGATAAATGTGTGTGAGTGTCTGTGCCTTTTAGCACAAATTAAGCATATTAGAATGATTTCACTGATGAAAACTTCAGCCATGACATCACAGGATTAAATTGAATATAAAAAATATATCGAAAATACATTTGTAATTCCATTTATAAGTACATTTTAAAACATACCGGGTCGAAAAATCAAGAGAATATAAAACATGGTAACTGTATCAGTATTTGTCCATCTGTGTAATTTCTTACTGTATTTTAATTTTTGTAAAATAAAACATTTCACATTAAAATAAAATTGTAATAATTTATTTCATTTTTTGTAAAACAAAATCTATTTCACAATTACTTCCACTTTAAAAAGTTAGATCCAGATATCTTATATTTTTACTCTATTTTCTTCTACTTTAGGTTTTCACTCTCACTGCTGAACCATGCAAAACTTTTCCCAGTGCATTTTGTCTGATCCTCTCCAGTGACTTCTCAGCCTTAATAGCTGATAAAGCTGTAAATGCAGCTGTTCTACTCTTTTGTGTGAAACAAAACTTACTTTTAGTTACTTCCCCACCAATGCCATTGTTAAACAAAAGTCAAATATTTAAAATTTAAGTGGAATATGTTCCTTATATGTGTTCTGCAAGGATGAGAGAAAGGTTACAATGTTCTTACTTGATCTGGTCAACAATTTGGTCAAGCCGATGGAAAAGATCATGGAAGAGGATGCAGCTGGACTTGCTGTTTATAACATGGCCGTAGCTTCGTTTCCAGTACTGTTTCAGGTCATTGGAGTACTCCATCACCTTCAGAGACACAACACAGAGCCTTCAGGCATATGCAGGTAGACTGACAGTGTACAGTAACATTTAGAAAGAGCCACTGTGTTACTACACTAACATGGATTAAACTAAAATGATGCCTTTTAAAAATTAGGGTAGGTAAGATTTTTTAAAATGTTTTGTATAAAGACTTAGGTTCTTATGTTATTTGCTTAAAAATAGAGAGTTATTAATATTTAAAAATAAATGAAAAATATTATTATTATTAAAATATTATTATCAAAAATATGTAATATTTTAAAATAAAAAAACAAGGAAATACTTTATCTAACCTTTAAGCATAACGCATATTAAAATAAAAATATTAGTAAACACCAGTAAAAATGAATAAAGAAACATTAAGATGGGCAAATAAAATAACTTAATATCTTAAGAACTTGCTTTTGCAAAAGCCCCCTTGAGCAGAATTGATATAAATCTTCCTAAAATAATTCCATATTATAAGTATTCAAGCCTTTTTCTGTTACGTTTTGCTGGCTCATCACTGAAATGTTTCTTTATTTTGACTGTAATCAATTTGTGGCAAATTCAATTATAAAGACACACAGCATTTGATGTCAAAAAAACAGACCATGAGGTAAAAGTATTCTTTCTGGCTTTACATTGCTTTAAATAATGACCAACATAAAAATAGTCACTCTAGCTGAATTTCGTGATTATTTTTTAAAATTTTATTTCTATAGCGCTTTTACAATGTATATTGTGTCAAAGCAGCTTAACATAGAAGTTCTAGTAAATTAAAACTGTGTCAGTCCAGTTTTCAGAGATAAGCTTAGTTTAGTTCAGTGTGGTTTAAATTTTACTGCTGGAACTCCAAAAACTGAAGAGCAAATGCATTGATGCGCAGCTCCACAACTCCCAAACCAAGCAGGCTAGTGGCAAAGAAACAAACTTCACCAATTGACCAAAGTGAAGGAAAAAGAGAAGAGAATCTTAAATTATAGATGGACAAACTTCACTTCAACACACAACCAATCTGGGCTTTATGCTAGAGTGACAGCACTCGATGCTCATTTTAGTAAAGACATTTGAAATGTGTGTATAAATGAATAATATACCATAATAAACCCTAAAGTATATACCCTAATAATAATAAATACCCTAATAAACCCTAACTCTACCTGGAATCGTCAAAAAAGCAACATCTCAATATCAAGCCTCATGTCTGGAGAAAACATTTCTCAACACCTGTAAAATAAATTCCCATCAGTGAAGCATGATCTAAGCAGAATCACGCATTGAGGATGTTTGTCAACAAGAGGAACTGTTGCAACTGTCAGTTAAACACAGCAAAAGATATCCTTAAAGGGATAGTTCACACAAAAATGAACATTTACTGACTATTTATGCATTTACTGACTATTTAAGTAAGTTTCGTTTCTTCTGTTAAACAATAAAGATACTTTAAAGAAAGCTAAAAACCTGTAACCATTGAGTTGCATAGTAGGAAAAAGACTATAGAAGTCAATGATTACAGGTTTCCAACATTTTCACATCATATTTTGTGTTCAACAGAAAAAAGAAACCCATAAATGTCTGAAACAAGTAAATGATGTCAGAATTTAGATTTTAGGGTGGACTGTCTCTTTAATAACCCTCATTCGTAGTGCTCAGAACCACAGACTAAGCTGAAAATTCATCTTCCAATATGACAATCGTCTTAAACACAGCCAACATAATGCAGAAGTGGCTTAAGGATGACTATGTGAACGTCTTTAGACATGGACTCAATCAAACATTTCTGGAGAAACTTGAAAATTGCCTGATCATCATCCTCTATCCAACCTGAGAGAAGCTTGTTGTCACATAATACCCAAAAACACTCGAGGCTGTATTCACTCGCAAAGCTAAGTCAACTGGGTTAAGGGTATGGATACTTCAGCTATGTAAATATTTCAGTTTGTCCATTGTAGTAAAATTACAAAGCTGTCATGACTGTTTTTGCTTTTTTTTTTTTTTTTGCTATGTCAGGATGAAATGTGGACTGTAGATTAACAAAGAGAAAAGCTAAAGCTGTTTAATATCATGCTGCAACACAACAACATGACCAGAAATAATGGTTTAATTCTCAAATAAAGGCTAATAATGTTGCCAAATCATCATCTTCCCAAAGGCATAGTATAATTTCAGATATTACTAGAGGGATATAAATATGTTTATTCTGTGTATTTTACTTGTGGATGGCAATTTTTTTTTTATTCATAAAGCTGTACAGTAACATTTAAAGCAAGTTATCAAACTAACATGAATTAGACTAATATTATTCCTTTTTAAAAAATTAGGGTAGGTAAGTTGTTTAAATGTTTTTGTATGAAGTCTCGTGCTTACCAAGACTGTACTACGACAAACCATTTTTAAAAATTATTATTATTTGTATGATTTATGAAATTTGATATTATGTAAGTTTTCATTACCAAGCTAAAGAAGAAATCTTGATATGTTTAAAGAAGATTTTCTAGATCAAATGTGGACAAACAGGAAAAACTGCTCAGTTCCAGTACCTGCGCATCTACTTCATCAAAGAGTTGGCACCATGGTGAGTTCACACTAAGAATGGCAAATTCATATGCACACAGGTAAAACGCTGCTTCCACTGAATCTGCAAAGTAAATATAAAGTCTCATTAGCTGAGGCATTAGACAGTAAAATGTATGCCTTTTAGGAAAAAAAAAAAATTATATATATATATATATATATATATATATATATATATATATATATATATATATATAAATAAATATATATATATATATATATATATATATATATATATATATATATATATATATATATATATATATATATATATATATATATATATATATATATATATATATATATATATATATATATATATATTCATTCATTTTCTTGTCTCTTGTCAGCTTAGTCACTTTATTAATCCGGGGTCGCCACAGCGGGATGGACCGCCTATATATATATATATATATATATATATATATATATATATATATATATATATATATATATATATATATATATATATATATATATATATATATATATATATATATATATATATAGACAAAATCTGGATATTTTTCCAAAGGCATGAAAATCTTTATTCTATTGTTGGTTCAAAGTCTGCCATCTATTGGCTATACTAAAAATTGCAGTACATTCAATATGCAAATTTTTTCCCTCTCATGAACTCTTACTCTGTTCATTGATATCCAACTGTTGACACAGCAGACCAAGAGAGCAACCCTGACCTTTAAACTCTCCAAGTAAAACCTGCTTCATCTGCTCTGTAGAATGCTTTTCTTGCTTTCTTAACTAAGAAATTGATCAATTTCAAATCGACAGCCATTCTTAAACTGTTTCCAATCATTTTAAACAGATAATCTTATTTAAAAGCATTGTAAGCTTATTGCTATTCTGTTAGACAATAAAATGTAGCCAAAGAAAAAAAAATCTGTAAACATAGCTTGCATTTTCAGCATATTGTTCCATATTTTGATACAAAGCAAGTCTTTTTAACATACAATAAAATACAATCCAACAGTTTTCATTTTAAAGGTGCAGTATGTAAATTTGACACCCAGTGGTTGAACAAGGTATTGCATTCCTGGATCAAAACAAACGAAAGAGCAGGTTGCCAGAACGAGGGCCAACAGGAGTGAGTCTGACAATCAAACCTAAAGGCTGATTTAAATCATGTATTACATAAAACCAATGCCACGCGAAATAAGTAATATTTTCTATATTGAATGGAGTTTTTGTTCTAACCAACACCGAATTGATATATTAGAAATGGCTTCTATTTCTTGCAGCTGAACTGAACAACAGAAGACTGACCTGGGTACACCACATGTGCTTTGTTCAGTGTTAAATGCTATTATAATGAGTTTGAATGCCATTTTACATGACATTTATTGCCATACTACAGAAGGCAGCAGCAGATAGTTTACCTCAGATGTTGAAAATAAATAAATGCCTTTATGAATGAATGAAATACGCTGTTTTCCATCAAGGCAACCCGGGGTGCTGAAATATAATTGGCTTCACTGGCAATGGGTGGGTTAAAATGGCCAAAACAAAGACAGTGTTCCAGCACGTGACGGGCATTTTTAAAGCAAAATATCTGACTTCAGCATTGTTTTTCAAATAAACAAGAATATCTCACTAATCATTGTTCTCCAAACATATGGTCTTTTTATACTTTAGATGAATCAAAAACTTACATACAGCACTTTTAAATAACAAATAAAAAAATAAAGGAAAAATTCAAAATACAAACGATGAAGTCTTATGAAGCAAATATCTGTGCAAGAATTTGAGCGTTATTTACATTGTTATAACCAATCAAAGGACCCTAATGTATCGTCAGGAGCCAGGGGTATTATTTTTACCCATTTGAGCTAAAAATCTTGTTTAATACTCTACTGAACAAAAAAATTAATCTCTTGGTGGTCTTAAAGTAAGTCAGATATCAGTTGACAGCCTTTTTTATTATTGGATGAATTCTGCATTATAGTGCACATAGACTAAATAAATGGACTGCAACCTCTGGAATTTAACTGCATCTTAAGAGTGTTTATATTCTTTTTTTAACAAATCTTGCTCAGTATAAACAAACTTTTGGAACTGAATGCTGCAAATGTAAACTATGCCTGTGGATACATTTTGTTTTCCAACAGATTAGCAATCTGCTTGCAAAGCATGCTAAATTCTAAACTTTCAAGGGTCAGAGCTGTTGACTAATTTGATTAATGGATTTGATATTTTTCTCAAATCGGACACAAAACTGACTCGCAAATACCTGACATCAAACTATACAGATTCCCTCAAGAATCTCTAAGCTCATTTGCATGAAGTTTTACAGTATAATCATTGCAGTTGAATATCTAAAAAGACAAACAACGCCGGAGGTATGAGATAAGTTCTGTCTTCAGTTTTGCAATTAAAAATGTTTATTTTACAACTGTACTGAGGTTGGCCTGACAAGAATTTGGGAAGAAAGAGCGAGTAATAATATACTGATGTGGAAAGTTTTGTGGTTGTGGTTGCATGAGTGTAGCATTTACAGGGAACTGAATTTGCCACATCTATTCTGAAATTGGGGACAACACAACAGCTCTTCCCACAAACCCACATCAGAAGGTTCCCCAATGTACAGTTAGACTTTGTATTCGGTTTTGTTTGGGTGTTTGTGACTGACCATCATTGATGCTGGAGTAAGGGACATCCAGCCTGTCAGCCATTTTCTCCATCACTCTCTTCATCTCGGGGCCTTCATTAAAAAGCTTCACTTCTTCCAAGGCACTCTTGTTGTTCTCCACTTCTTTCACAAACCGCTCACACTGGTCAAAGTAACGCATTAAAGCATCATTCAATTCAGGCTCCAACTCAACTGCTGAAAAAACAAAAAAAGTTGAAGAAAAATTTTTTACTTGAAACATGCTGCTTCGTATAACTATGATTTAATCAGAAAATTAATGAATCAAAATCTTTTATCTTGTGCATTTGGCTACATGTTTACCAACAAGTTTTTTTGTTTAGATGTGAACTGCATATAATATATAGTGTAGTACACTACCTGACAAAAGTCTTGTCACCTATCCAAGTTTTAGGAACAACAAATAATAACTTGATTTCTGGTTGATCATTTGATATCAGAAGTGGCTTATATGAAAGGCAAAGGTGTCAGGATTACGCTTATTTTACTGAATTAAAATATGATCATGGCTTGATTTTTAATAATTTAATTAGGACAGTAAGGTCTGACTTTGCTTCGACAAAAGTCTTGTCTCTTAGAAGAATTATTGTCCTATATAGAATATAAAGTCATGGTGCAGTGGAAAAATAATTAATATTGTGTATGACTCCCATGAGCATGGACGACTGCATCCATACATCTCTGCTGTGACTCAAATAACTTAACAGTCATCTGGAATGACAAAGAAAGTGTTCTTGCAGGACTCACAGAGTTCATCAAGATTCTGTAGATTCATCTTCAATGCCTCCTCCATCTTACTCCAGACATTCTTAATAATGTTCATGTCTCATGACTGAGCTGGCCAATCTCTGAGCACCTTCTTTGCTTTCAGGAACTTCAGGAATGAGCGCTATCCTGCTGAAGAATTTGCCCTCTCCTGTGGTTTGTAATGTAATGGACAACACAAATGTTTTGATACCTCAGGCTGTTGAAGTTTCCATCCACTCTGCAGATCTCTCGCTCCCCCCACACTGAATGTAACCCCAAAACTTGATTTTTTTTTCACCAAATTTGACTGATTTTAGTGAGAATCTTGGGTGTGGGTTCCATTGGGTCTTATGCAGTATTTGTGATGATTGGGATGCAGATCAACAGATGATTCATCGGAAAAATCTACCTTCTGCCACTTTTCCAAATGATCAATCTAAAGTCAAGTTATTATTTATTGCTTTTACAACTGGGAATATAGTAAAGACTTTTGTCAGGTAGTGTATATGTTTCGGCTGTCAGTGAAAATCTTGGACGTCTAAGAAAAGCCTTTAATGAATTTAGTCAAGTAAAAAATGCTTGGTGGGATTGTTGAAGATCCACAAGCATATTTTTGATCAAATTTGTAAATGCTTCCTCATGGTATTGGTGGTAAATGAAACTTGACTATTTCAAATGTTGTTTCATTCTAAATGCTGTGTCTGCCCTAATTGCATACACATTAATGTCCAGCAAGTGACAAAACAGTAGTGATATCAATGATTGTACAAATGGGTCAAAGACAAGATGTTTTGGTTTGGTGTCCACACCAAATTACAAATATTTATATACGTGGCCGTGAAGAAAACAAAAGCATTTGCTCCTCATAAAATACCATTGCTTTTTTAAAAGCAACTGAGATTAAAGGGATGTATTTCAGATGCTTCTTAAAGCATGAAACAAAACAGGTGTAACAGAAAAAGTGTTAACTGCAATAAAGTCAAGCAAATCTTCATTTTCTCTTTATTGAATTTATTTCTGTTGATGAGAAACATTGCGGAAAATGATATATAAAAGCTCAGAATCAGATTATAGAGCGATTTAAACACGTTCATGCTGGGAAACACTGATTTGACAATGTGGCATGCAGATGATTCAGGATCCGTATGCATTACCTGTTATTTTGAGTCCTGTCATTAGTCCCTCTCTGAAAGCGATGGTACTGTTCACACACCTGTGCTTGGAGCTGGTGATCAGTTTCACACGTTTGCCATGCACATTTTCCCCATTCAGCAAAGAGGGAAACCATTTGATAAGTCTCTGCGCCAGGTGCTTGTGATCTTCACGGCCTTTTTCCACCAGTCTGCCGTCCATCTCATCCGAGTACCACATCTTCCACTGAGACTTGATTTCTGACAAACTGGTTAAGTCGCCCGTCGCGTTAAGCTTCACCAAATCGTAAAATTCTCGCATCTTCTGGATGTTTTTGGTGGTCGGGAACCTCGTCCCGTGCCTGATTATAGCCGTTAAATGAATCTCGCTGCATTTCGAGGACGGCAGCGTTACGAGGGATTTGTTTATGGCTAAAATATCGTTGATTAACCACGAGTTAACGTCCTCATAGCGGCCTTTGGTGCCAAAATACCTGGCGATCGTTGGTATGCTGGGTTTTGTGGATGAGTGGAGGCTGCATGAGGACATAAAAGCCCAGTAACTTATAACGAGGTGAAAAAGAACGAAACATACTGTCGTTACCACTTGTTTGACCATATTTGTGTTTTGGTAGCTCGGCTTCTCCTCTTGGTTACCTGGTTTTGCGCAACTGAAAAGTGAGTCATTTCACTCGGTTTCAGTCACTCTTACAGACTGCTGTTTACGGATGTTTACACACCGAGGACCTTGGTGATGTTGGCCAAACAGCAGCTTTCCCTGTTTTCTGCCTTCTTCTGTGCATTTGTGTCATTCATCACAAAATGAAATGTTAGAAATGTTTATTAGAAATATTTTACAGCAATTAAAAAATATTGAACTAAATATATTTTTAAAGTGTTGACCCATTTCCACCCCTGAAAAAACACAAATTCTATCATCTGAATACACTGTAAATACTCAATTTAGTAATCTAAAATGGTTGCTGTTGGAGCACTTTATCAGGAAATTTCTGCCGAGCGGGATTTTGTAGTTTCGTTATTGAATATTTTTAATATTAGAATAGTCACATCACTCACACCAGCTTACCTTCTGAAATACATTCTTTGTTTAAACCACATTTGACGACGTGTAAAAATATATTTTATTCTGAAGAATTTAGTGAATGAAGATGGAAAACCGAAAACGTGTTGAAAAATTTTTTTTTGTCATATTACCTATGCATATCACCTTATATTTTCTAGCTGCCGGCAGGGGGTGCTGTAGCACTCTCAGGACCCCTAGTTCCAATAGTTCCACACTGGTTCCACAGCTATACAGTAAAAAAGTGGTTCCAAAAGTGGACCTCCTAGCGGTCGCATGAAAATAACAGGGGGTCGCTTGGTGATTTCCAAATGTCTAAATATTTTAATAAACTGTTAAAATTACCATATTTTACTCATAACCCACAGAAGATAAAAAATAGTGGTTAATTTTTACATAAAAAGCAACAACATGCAAATAAAAAGTCATCAGACCTAATAGTTTTTCATATGATTGGTATGTTAGAGTAACAACACAGCAATAGTGACTTTGACACCGGTATAGCAATCAAACAGATTAAAAAATGAATAGAGGCCACAGTTGAACATTGAGGACGCTCTCCGAGTGGTGGTCTCCAAAATTAAACCAAGAATAGATATGTGCTGAAAACATTGTGCCCATCAGTCTCATTAGGTGAGGTTAATATTAAAATAAACAAATTAATAAATTACTACATCAATTATAGCCTATGGTTATTGCACTTTTTTGTGCTGTTGATAAGCTCATGTTTATATAGGCCTATATTATTGTGTGCGCAACATCTGTATATTTATAACCACCTCCGAGGAATGGGTCGCAAGTCACTGCCCAACAAACACATTTACGTTGTAGCGATGTCCGCACAACGTTGTATTTTTTTAAAGGCAACGTTGCCGCTTACGTGCTCGCTACATTAGCCCCTTTCACACAGTGATACCGGTAAATATCCGGAAAATTTCCGGAACGACTTTACCGGTATATTCAAAAAAGCGGTGTTCACACAGGCGAGGACGTTACGGAATTTTTCCGGAAAAGAGCATTCACACATCCATTCCAAAATACCGGTAAATTCTGACATCATTCACCACAAATGAGCTTTAAACGGCTGCGCTTGTATTTGTAAACATTTGACTAAATTACAAACTCTGTGGATGATCAATATTGTAAACAACTTTCACTGGATCATATTCGCATGTCGAGATGTTCATAATATGTGCGTGTGCTGACGCTCACAGGCTGTTTCATGGGCACACGCAAAGCTTGAAGGTAAACAAACAACGGCTTATCATAAGCATCTTATCGATGACTATTTGCACAGTTGGCATTAAGAAGAACATATAAACGTGATCTGACTAACTTCTAGCAGCTAAATGTGTCTGGAAAAATATTCAAAGGCTTTTATTCTCACAAACCGCGCGGACGTAAATGCGTCTGACTGTTGTGATTGGCTAAAGCAGACGTCTCACGTCAGCACGTTCTAGACGTGCACGAGCTTATTCCGGAAATCTTCCTTCTGCGTTCACACAGCGCAGCATTCCGGCAAATTGCCGGTAATGTTACAACTTCTCTTTCCGGAAAATAGCCAGAACGAATTTACCGGTATTTTCAAAAAGGACCTGTTCACACATACAACCTTTTCGGAAAATTGCCGGTAATTTTCCGGAAAGGTCTGTATGTGTGAAAGGGGCTATTGTCACAACGTAGAAAGACGTGAGAAGGCTGTAGCAACGTTGTCGTGCGACATTCAGCAACCGCGAGGCGGCGTTCTTACTACTTGTATTAATATTTTTTGTGGCAGTTTATCAATACTGCCTAGAATACAGGATAAGCAGCAATTCTTTTCCAGTATTGCTTAATATGAAATATTGTTCATTTATTTTTCCTATTTAATTTAACAACTGCATGTGTAAACTTTAAAGTGTAAAAATGCCACACAAATTAATAATCAAACTTTTTATTATATATTTCACAACATTTAATAGGCCTACATACAGCACACATACAGTATCTACTTATAAGCAAACAGTATAAAATAAAGTTTAGATTATATATATATATATATATATATATATATATATATATATATATATATATATATATATATATATATATATATATATATATATATATATAAATTAAACTAAAGGGTAAACAAACAAGAAAAGTAAACAAGAAATCATTAAAATGTAAATAAATATATAAATAAATATATAAATTAAAATTCAAACACTGGGCAGTGAAACTCTGGACTGGAGAATACAGCAGACCGGGGAGCACAGCTGAAGACCAGTCGTAGTTGTTGGTATGGAGAAAGCAGTCAGAGGAAGAAACAAATTCACATTTACATTTACATTTACATTTAGTCATTTAGCAGACGCTTTTATCCAAAGCGACTTACAAATGAGGACAAGGAAGCAATTTACACAACTAAGAGCAACAATGAATAAGTACTAAAGGCAAGTTTCAGGTCTGTAAAGTCTAAGAAGGGAAGTGTTAGTAGTTTTTTTTTTTTTTTTTTTTTTTTTTTTTTTTTTTTTTTGTACAATTAGTGTGATATTCAAAGAGGCAATTGCAGCTTAGGAAGTGAAGTGGAGACTAAATAGTTGAGTTTTTAGTCGTTTCTTGAAAATAGCGAGTGACTCTGCTGTTCTGATGCAGTTAGGGAGTTCATTCCACCAACTGGGCAGATTGAGCGTGAGCGTTCGCGAAAGTGATTTTTTCCCTCTTTGGGATGGAACCACGAGGCGACGTTCATTCACAGAACGCAAGTTTCTGGAGGGCACATAGATCTGCAGAAGTGAGTGCAGATAAGAAGGTGCTAGGCCAGAAGTCACTTTGTAGGCAAACATCAGAGTTTTGAATTTGATGCGAGCAGCAACTGGCAGCCAGTGCAAACGGACTAGCAGCGGAGTGACATGTGCTCGTTTAGGTTCATTGAAGACAACTCGTGCTGCTGCATTCTGGAGCAGTTGAAGAGGCTTGATAGAGTTAGCTGGAAGCCCAGCTAGTAGAGAGTTGCAGTAATCCAGTTTGGAGAGAACAAGAGCTTGAACAAGGAGTTGAGCTGCATGTTCAGATAAGAAGGGTCGGATCTTTCTGATGTTATAGAGTGCAAATCTGCACGATCGAGCAGTTCTAGAAATGTGGTCAGAGAAGTTTAGTTGGTCATCAATCGTTACTCCAAGGCTTTTCACCATTTTGGATGTAGTAATGGTTGCCCCATCCATCTGGATTGAAAAGTTATGGTGTAGAGTCGGGTTGGCAGAAACTACAAGCATTTCCGTTTTTGCGAGGTTCAGCTGAAGTTCAACGGATAATCCAGCTTCAGAGATCCACAGCAGACACAAGTCAAAATAGGCAGTGAACAAGAGAGGACAGATCAGAGCTTGACACAACAGCACTACACAGGAAATGACTATGACTAGCAAGTTATTGAAGTTTCAGACATTTATTGTAATTTCATTACATATAAAATCTCCAGAGTAATTATGTAGCCTACTTTATTTTAATGTTTTAATAATATATCATATACCAAAATTACATACAATTAAATAAATTTAGAGATAAAGTGAAAACAGTTTTGAGTTAACAGAAGTCAGAGTTAGTCTCCGAATACTTACTTAAATTATGAGAAGAGAAAGAACAGGCCCTGTAGTTGTGGCGTTGCTCGCTGTAAATTGAATGTTAAACTTAGTGTCATTTCAATAACAGCTGTACAAAATAATAAAGTAATTTTTCATAAGCATGATCTATTTTCCACATTATGGACATGCTGTTTTAGGTAACATAACTACATTTAATAGTAAATAGAGTAGTATACTTCTTACCTCATCCAATTCTTCTTTCCATGGATCAGGAATTACAGCAACACTGATCTGAGGTGAATTCAACAGCTGAAAACATTCTGAAAGACAAGTTACATGAGTAATTTGAAAACAACAGTGAGTGATTAAACAATAGAGTTTTATGCAACTTACGCATAATTAAAATCCAGAAATTATCAATAGAAGATTACCTCCATGTAAAAATAGCCTGTTGAGCAAAGAAAAGAGTGGGTTTTAAATAAAACATCAAAAGACCAATCAAAATAGAAATTTAGACTAGCAGACCTTTTAATTACTATCTATATTAATTAGGCATATGAACATTAATTTATATACTTTAACTTATAGGGATAGCTCACCCAAAACTGACAATTCTGCCATTTGAGCCTCATCCTTTATTTGTTGCAAACTTATTTAGCTTTTTTTCTGCTAAACAATAAAGAAGATATATTAAATAAAGCTGGAAAACTGTAACTATTTAATTCCATAGTCTTTTCCTACTATGAAAGCAAATGCTTACAGTCTTTAGTGTTCAACAGAATAAAGAAACCTAAAGGTTTGGAATCACTTATTTACAGGGCAAATAATTCGTGAGTACATATCATTTTTGAGTGAACTGTTCCTTTAACGGGACGCAATCTGCACAGAGATGTTTTGTTTTTAAAAGTTATTTTGTGTGTTTTGTAAAAAGTGGTTCGGCTCGTGTGATGAAGTATCATACTAACTGATCACGAAGGATATGGAGAAAACTGAACTTCAAAAACATTATTGTCCATTTGACTAAAGACAAGGCGTAGGTAAATAATCAGGAAATGTTTTATCGAGAGATTTAACATAATGATTTTAATGTTGTTGCCGTCCGTTAAAGGATTGCCGAAATGTTACTCGCTCGTAATAATTACGGCTTTTGTGTGTGTGTGTAATGTTGGAACAGATTGTTGTCGAAATCGTAGGTTTGTTTGAATATTCACGATTTACGTATCTTATTTAGCAAGAAGAAATAAAGCAATACTCACGTCTCCTCGGTCGTTGATGAATGAGACGACGGCTTGTTGAAATATAAACTGATTCAGCTGTGACCAGTAAATGTTGTACAGTGGTCGTCCACGCCACCTAAGCACAACCTAAAGCATGCGACCCTCATGATGTTTAAATGGCAACCTTATGACATCGTTGTGACAACCTTTAGCAACAACGTAGAATCCTCAACCTTTTTACAATGTTGGTACAACGTTGTAGGAAGGTCGCTACGTTGAGGCAACGTTGTGTGTTTGTTGGGTGGGATTGTTATTTTGGGGGTCTCGGGCTGAAAAGTTTGGGGACCATTGCAATAAATAATCCAAAAAATAAAGATCTACTTTAAATGTACATTGAAGTCTCTTTAGGAAGTAAGAGTGCATTCATGAAGTCTTATCAAGTAAAACAATAGGCCTTTGCAGCATTATATAAAACATTATTGTTTGTTTACAACTTATTTTCATAGATCGCATTGTTCAGGGTACCACACATATAATGGGCAACACAAAACCTAAGAGTTTAAGTCTGAGCATATGTTTATAGCAACAGTAAGCTCTTGCTTTAAACTGTCATAGACAAGGACTGTTTGCAAAGGCTTTGGAATGGGCTATATGCACAGCTGTTGTTTTCCAGCCAATGATAAACATCCGGTGAAAGCTTAATACGACTATTTTCAGTTTCATAAGGTTCTTTTTACAGCATCGATGTTGTAATGTTATTAAAATACATTCAGTTAAATAGTTTACACTCGCCAGTGTAAATCCAGCGTACATTCTGGTTGGACCTCCAAGAGGGGCGGGAAGCTGTGTTCCACGTCACAGAAAGTGGGACAAGACGGGATCCCCCCTCCCTCTCCCCTTCTTCACGCAGGACATACTGCTGTCTAAAATCCGCCCACTGACGTGCGCGGAGTCAGTCTCGTATACGCGGTTAAAACCACCAGCCCCATCAAAACACAGTTACCCACTTCTAACGGGCATAATCAGGCGACAGCAGGATATTCCGGAGAGGCTTGTTGTTTTGGCCTGGATCGGAGTCGCGTCGGATCGGACGAGCTACAAGTCCCCTCTGGGGAAAAACAACAACAACACGGTGAGTTCGACTAAAGGGAGCTGTTGATCTCCACTTCACCAGGGCCTCTCAAGAACACGTTTCTTGTATTTTGACGTCCTCCGTACGTTAGGTATTATAACCGCCCACTGTGGACTGGGGGAATGTGCTTTCCTCTAGGGTCGAGTGATCCTTTGGCGAGGTAATCTCTCTTTAATCGCTTGCCTAATCATCATGACTAGTTCTACCGTTTCGAAGGTAAAAAGATGCTTTACACGAGACACCAAGAGGGAATTTGCCACGTATTAGTAGCAAGCATTTATGGAAAAAATTCTGCGTGAGCTCGATGATCGTGTTAAAGTAGCGTTTGTTTTCGCCAGACGAGTCCGTTCACGAAAGCGTTTACAGTTTATTACACTCAGAGCTGTCACACGCTGACGAGAGTGGTGTGAAAAAAAAGTGATAAAATTGTTAGGCTGCCTTGGCCCACATGTTGCTCACTGTGGTTGTTGTTTATGCAACTTAGTGCGATCTAACATTTCCCCATTTAAAGTCCTTGTAAAATATACCACCCAGAGCGATTAAAGACATCGTTTAAACGAATGTAAAATTCATTATTTGAAATATTTACTCATTTTCAAGCAGACGCTTTTATAAACGTTGATTTCTGTGTGGAATTTAGGGCACGCAGTCAGTCGGTTATTTTCGTCTCCTTTAGTATGGCGACTTGAGCAAAGTTAGCAAACGTCACCCGTCTACAAGACGGTTATCCGAAACCGTTATGTCTTTCGTTGTATTTTCCTAAGTATTAACAAAATAAATCATAGGTTTCCTCTGCCAGAGAGCCATCTAGAAGCTGTTGCCATGGTTACATCCTAATTCGATTTCTGTTTGCCAGCGTACACATTCAGCAAACTCGAGCTGCTTTTGTTACTCGCATTTTGTGTTTACTAAAACATTATTGCAAAAAAAAAATGTAGGAATTATAAATACAGATAATTGTGATATCTTTTTATATTAACCGAAACCAGACAGTACATTTTCAGAACTTGACAAAAAAGTCAACTATATTAGTGGTTCCCAAAGTGAGTGTCGTTTGGTGATTTCCAAAAGTCAAATAAATTTTATTAAACTGTTAGAATTACCATGTTTTATCCATAACCCACAGAAGATAACAAAATAGTAGTTAATAGTTTCATAAAAAAAGCAACAACATGCAAATAAAAAGCCATCAGCCTTGTGTGTTTACGTTAGATTAACAACACAGCAATAGCGTCAGCTGAAGCAGACTGTCTTTACAGCAGCAGGTTAAACTTTCTGACCCCTTTATATAAGTCAAATAGATTAAAAATGAATACAGGCCACAACTGAATATTGAGAATGATCACTGAGTGGCGGTCTCCAAAATTAAACCAAGAATAGACTTGTGCTGAAAACATTGTCATCAGTCTCATTAGGTGAGGTTAATATAAAATTAAACAAATTAATAAATGACTATATAAATTATAGACTATGGTTATTAAACTTTTTTTGTGTTTTCAGTATACTCGTGTTTATATGGGCCTATATTGTTGCGTGAGCATCATTTGTACATTTATAACCACCTCAGAGAAATGTGAGGGTTGCGAGTCGCATTATTATTTTGGGGGTCGCATGTACTTAAACTAGATGATCATTTTACAAATCTGAGGCACATTTTATAAAGATCATTCTAAAAAAATGTGTTTCTGATAAATATAGACTAGATGCAAAACATTAAAATCTTTATTCCCTAATACTTATTGTTATTGTTTTATCAGGAAGTGCTGTCAGATTTTTCCAATATCGTGTAGCCCTACATGAAAGCATTTTAAGCGAAACCTTGTGATTCATAAAATGCAATTAAACAGACTTGTACAGGCAAAACACAATTAATTCCCTTGCTTCCTGACGATACATTAGGGCAGGGCTATTCAATTAGTTTGTCATGGGGACCAGTTCATGAAAAGCATGCTAATCGAGGGGCCGGAGAGATAAGACTTGCAATATAATTGATGACACAACAGCATAAGAGCCCATATGCTGTATTTGTGCTCATAAAGACATCCACATTGACTTTTTCTACATTTAATATGTTAATATGTTGTATTAGAAACTACATAACATCAATGCATTGTACAATGTGGCTTTTTTTAACAAGCATATCCAAATGTTGTATTTCAACGCACAATCAGTGTATTTCTTAAGTAGGCTTCCTCTACATTCAGACACATTCTTAGGTTATGTTTTAAACTGCTTAATTAGGGATGCAACGATTATAGATTTTGGTTGTACGATTTTAGTCTGAAGAATAATCATGGTTTCACAGTTATCACCATTATAATGTGTATATTAAATTTAAAACTCTACTAGTACAGAAAATAACAAGAAAACTGCTTTGTTTTAAAGTAATGTTTAATGCTGCTCAGTAACCAAATACAGCACAAAATATTAATAAAAAAACAAACAATAGTCCATTTCTTTCTTTGGACTTAAAAATAAATGAAAAATTTTGAAAACGGCTTGCTGCTATAGTTAATCCAATGCGCGTGCGTATCGGCACACATCGTGCGTAACTTTGTTTAGTTGCAGCATTTTTTTCCGTGCAACAGAAATGCGAAGCCTTCAATGAATAAAAGCGGGGTTATTAGTGGAATTGGGTAATCATTGCATCCCTATTAATGATATCAATGAATTGTACAAAAAGCCTTTTCTACAAACATATCCAAATGTTTCCAGCTGCTCGCACCTCTCGTTTAATGTCAGGTGACTCACTCTCTGCGCAGCCTTCAACTGCAGCTTGTGCTGTATTGAACAGACGCACGTCACTTAATAACTATAACGACCGTTTTTCAACTGGACTAAATTTATTTTTGATTTCTTGGTCACACTATTTGGAGGGCTGGAACAAATTGCCTAGAGCCGCCAATTGAAAAGCCCTACATGAGGGTTAAGAAACTTAACATTAGAATAAGCATTAGTAAATACTATTTTAATTAACAAAATAGACTGCTTTGAATGTTCCAAGAATCACATTGAGATCTTGTGAGTGTTTTTCGACCCAAACGTTTCTCAAGCATTGTTCTAAACCAAACCTTTTTTTTAAGGAAATAGGAAATTCAAATGCAATAGCACCAACATTACAGTGAGTAAATGAAAACAAAGCATCCCTTTAAGTATTCAAGTCTGTTGAGAGCAGCAGGAAAAAATATTTGTAATTCCTGGGAGTTCTTTGCACTCTGAATCGTGGCAGAAACAGATGAGTAACACCTGGTTGTGTCACATGAAACTCTTCGGATATTTCTCAATCACTGATTAACATGTGTTCACTACTAGTGCTGTAAAGCTACTGCTTTGTCTTCACAGTTCATACTGGACTTTGTCCTTTGTCTCTCTGGCTGCTTTATGTGGGGAATATCTGGAGGAGAATATTGATCAGCAAACGGCTGTTAAAATACATGGCATTGTTCAGAGAAAGAAAAATAACAGTCACAATTGCTTGTTCTGTTTGAGGGTTTAAAGTTTAAAATCTGGAGTCAGATGTTTTCTACGTTTTCAGCTCGGTAGTTTGAGATCCAGTGTTTACAGATTTACAAAAAGCAGAAGAGTCCCTAAACCACTTTTTTCTTCTCGGGAATAACCTGAAACTGGGCCATATCATGGGAATCACGGTGAGAAAAATGTGTTTCTAATTACTGAAAGTGAGAGCAGGAAACATTACAGGACATTCATATGGGTGTGCTTCACATATAAGCAAAAGGAAGACATAAATCACAGCTGTCTGGTGAGATGCGTTACTCTACGTATCTATGTTATCCTAAATATTTGTGATTTAAGTCAGATGTTATGAAAGATTATATCTCGTGATTTATCTGGTTTTGCAATGAGGATGTGCAGTCATTGTGAGAGTGATTTTACTCTCCACCCTTTTCTTTCAATAGCCACGCTTGCACAATCAACATTTTTCATTTGTTATTCTGATTAATCATTTTAATCATTCTGATTAAAAGATTTAGTGAAGTGTTTACATATGACTAGGTCCATCCGGATTCTGCATGTGCAGAATCCCGCAGATTTCCGCAGATTTTTAGGCCATCATTAATTCTGTTTATTTACTTGAGTAAATGTGTGTAAATCTATATTTATTTAGTTTTTTTTAATTAATTTCAGTAATATTATTGACTAATGTAAAAATGTTCATCTGATTTATGCACAATGCAGTTTGTACAGTAATATTTTTATTAGATATATTACATGACAAACCTTGCTTTATTTACCAAAAAAAAGTAAATCTAATTGGATTTGCATTCTAAACATTAAATAAAAGTTAAAAAGATATTATTTTTTGTTTCATATATTAAGGTTTTAGTTATGATACTTCCAAAATAATTCCACAAAAATCGGCAGACTTTTACCAAAATTGTCGGCAGATATAGCAAAAACGTCTGCAGATTCCATCTGGCCCTACATATGACGTTATCTTTTCCAATATGGTGATTACTTGAACCCTTATCTATTTCAATTTACATGCACAACTTTCATTTGGAATGGGCACTCTAGCCCATCCTGTTTTATGCCTTTCTTTCTGTCAAGATGAGTTTAGTTCCATTATTTCTAAAGGCTCGAGCACAGCCTTCACGCATAGCCCTTGCCGTGGCTGACATGTCCACTCAAAAAATGTAACTACATGTTGCAAAAACGCGTATCGTAAGCTCAGTGATTGGTCGGTGAACTGGGTGGGTGGGACTGAGAGCCATGCGACCCTTTGGAGCAAGTGCTCACAAGTGTCGAGTCCCGTAAAGGGGACCCTGATGGAAACTTTTGTTTTGTGTTTACCTTATGATTAAAATTGCTGCACATCTGCCAGTGCCCACCTCTGAATAAGCGAGTTTTAGTTACTTGTACATTAATATAGCATTCAGAAAAAACAAAATACCCGCAAAGAAACTTGACACAGAGGAACATAAAAACCTACTGCCATTTAGTGTTTCGGAAATGTTATTGCAGAGCAACACAAACAGCATGCAGAAGTATAAATGCATGACTAGGCGCAAGGCCGATCACTCGATGCAAAACCAGCCTTTATGTGCACTGTCTTTATTGTGTCAAGAAATGGTGTTAATTTGTAGAAATACTGCTGCTGGAAGGCATGGGAAGGCTATTTTGGGATGGTGGGTGCCGGTTGTAATGTGTATATTAGGCTACATTTACACAACAATGTAGCCAATAACCAAAAAGGTTTTTACTTCGGCTGCATTTAAAATCGGCAATTACTTGAGTAGGTACTACATTTAAAATAGAATTTACTACATGATCGTTAAAAAAAACAAACTATTTTCTATTTAGTATGAATGTGACTAGTTTGAATGGAACTCGGACGTACTACATCCACCATTTGTCATTATCCTTGAATTCTCTCACATGGCATTATGGGATGGTGTAGTGTTTTTATGAGAGGCACACTTCAGAATATTGCTGTAAGCATAATTCTGTTTTTGGAATTCTATGAATTTGGACATACTGACTCACATACTGTTTTTAGCGTACTATATATAGTATGGAAGTATGTGATTTAAGATGCAGTTCTTGTGTTTTTAAAAAGTTTCATGTCTACACAATAACATTTTTTTTAAATGACTTGAGTTTTACACACGTCTATGAAAACAACCAGAAATGCTGAATGTGGTATACCAGGCCATCATTTGGCACTGTCATCTTGTTAGTAAACAGTATCTCCAGGAAAGTGATGTCATGCTGTCAGGGGCCCAGCACCAATGTCTATGTGCAAGGTGTGCCTGTACTTTTGGTTGTAATGTGAAGTAAATCGGCTATTTGCTGATGAGGCGTTAGGAAACACTTGAGCGACAACACTACCACATACTCGGCCGTTGTTGTGCATCTTTGTTTACGCTTCTAATTAATCTACACAATCCCAAACACATACTGTGCATGTTGTAGTGTTGTCACGATACTGGAATTTCAGTATCAAGTTTTTAAAATGGCTATTTCTCGCTTACATTTAAGCGCATACTTAAACACAGCTGATTGGCCATTGTATTCAACAGAATTGACTGTGATTTGCTTTGAAGATCATCAATTCACAGCTGTCACCAAGTGCAAAGATACACAGAAACTGGAGCGTTTCAAAGCCACGAAGATCAGTCGATCCATCAGCAAATCGCTTATATGTCAGCTCATAGAAAGACCAGCTGATCGACACTGCATTAAAATGCTCCAGTGTCAGTGTATCAGTGTTTGCACTCAGTGAACTTCGTTGAAGAACTTGGAACTGATGATCTTCACGGCCAGTCACATTCATTTCTGTTGATTATGTAAGCACAATCAATCAATCAGCTGTGTTTAAGGTCATGCTCAACAACTCTCAAATAATAGAAGCAAATATGTATGTTTTTAACATTTTAGTACCGATTGCTACCAAACTCGATACTTTGACAACACTAGCATGTTGTCATCATTTTCAAAGACTAGTTTTTGGGTGTTACATTCACGATAATGACAAAACATCACAAAACACGTCACAAAAACACAATTCTCGTGTAAATGAACAGGCAAAGCAAATTTAGTTTCCTGTTTTTGGCTGAAAATGTCATGTAAATGGCTTCTTGGTGACCTGAATTGGAAATTAAACTTTTGAATGAGTAGCCACTTGACAGTCATTCATGCTATGAACAGGTGTGTTATCTGCTATTTCAAGCTTTTTGGAATGTTTGTTGGGGCGAATCATGACATAGAAGCACAGTATTCTGTTTAACAAATTAAACAGTGTGTATTTGTTTAAGTGTGTATTAGTGTGTATTAGTAGTTGATTTAACCATTTTTATTTTGTTTGCTTTACAGAAAGGTTTATCCCACCCTTCTCTTCTCTTCCCTTCTATCTGCTATCTATGATTATTTTAAAAAATTAGTCTACTATCTATGACCTGAAAAAATTAGATCGATTATAGGTTCTAAATGTCGATTTTGATTACCTATCAATTAATCGCCCAGCACTATTCTATATAGTGTATGCGCATCTTTCCTTATCAAATAAAAAGTTTATCCTACTCAGTTATGTGCATACACTTTTTATGCACATTTTCAAAATCTATGCACATCAACCGTTTTTATTTTTATTTATGCACATATCCAAAATGTGCATAAAAATAGGTGGATGGAAACGTTGTTACAGATACACACGTTCTCTTGTCCCTGTTTTTTTTCCCTGTTCATACAATCTGTCCTACTTAATGTGAAATATCATACAGTCTAATTATAGGAGGAGGTCTGTATTTTTGTCATCAATATCCCAGGGAGGTTAATAACAACATTCATCATGGGCCTTTTTCTTTATGGGTGGGCCAATTAGTAGTCACTATATCATGGAAAATATTTGTAGGTCCCTCTTGTTTTCAGAGTTCACAAAGATACATAAAGTTAGAGTTCTTTTCATCCCTGTTACCGCTGTCTTGTAATCGTTTGTTTCCTTTTTTAAATCTAGTACATGCTCTTCTAATGCTATGCAAACAATCTGCAACATGTAACACTGTGCAGATTTGTTTCGTATAAAATGTTAAGCAAGCTTCTATTCGTGCATTTCCTTGGCAGGTGGTGTTTTGATGTGGTTTTAAGTGCAAGACTCGAGAGTATTCCTGCGTGTTTTCAACCAGTTAATGCAGTGATTACACACTTCACTACATCGCATGCATAAAAATACATGATTACTGTACTCAATGCATATTAAGGAGGTTAAAATATCAGAGATTGATCTTATCAACAAACCGTGCAGGCTAAAGATGTAGCACAAGCTGAGTAAATTGGGGCAAAAACAACTTTAGACAATATTTCAGAATTTTATTTTTTTTATAGAGAATTTTTCAGATTGTTTGGTACTTAAAAAAAATAAAAAAATAAATAAATAAATAAATATATATATATATATATATATATATATATATATATATATATATATATATATATATATATATATATATATATATATATATATATATATATATATCAGTCCAAATGCCTTCAATACTTTGCATTGTTTTTCCACATTGCAGTAAATGTGGGCAGAATCTTGGAATTCAGTATAGTGTGGAATGTTATGTAATTTGGCAATGAATAAAGCATGACCTGTGATATAGACTAGTGTCTGTGAATAATAAACTGCATTTAAAATGAAGTCAGTGTGAATGACTGGCAGTTTCAATTATAGAAGTCACCTAATGCACGATAATATCATAATTGATATTTTAATGACATGTAAGCTGACATTATTAAGTATTCCACTTACTGTGGATAAAGACAAACAATTGACAATCCAAATGCAATCACTGTGTGACCAAACCTCTGCAGTCAGAAATCCCCTAAAATTATGAAAGCAAAAAAAGAAAACTTTCCCACCTGGGTTTTTATGTTTATTTATAATATGTGATCTACTTCAGTAATATCAAACACCAGCACGAGCGTCATTTTTTCAAATATATTTTATTAAACAAAAGGTTAATGAGTAATTTTAGACACTGCATGGCTTGTTTTTCCTGTTTCACCCATGAAAAATAATTCCAAAGAAAGCCAGAGCAAAACTGCAGTTTCGTTACTGAAATCTGACCCTAAGATCTTTTTGTAAACCAATCCATTCATGAAGGATTCACTTCATTTGTAATTAAATCAGCCATATTAAATGAATAGTTTGAATGAATGGTGACTCTTTACAATAGTTAATGTTAGTTAATCTATTTACTAGCATGAACAAATAATGAACAATAGATTTATAACAGTATTTGTTCTTCTTTGTTAAAAAAAAATAAAGTCCTTTATTGTTAGTTTGACTGACAATGCATGAACGAACTATTGTTAAAGGTCCAGTGTAGTGCTTTGAAATGTGCATTTTCTATTTAACGTTTGACGTAATCTCAACCAAAACATGAAAAGAGGGTGGGACATGGAGTAGCTCCTCCCCTCTCTAAAAAGAAGTCAATAGCGTTTTGTTTTATCACTGCTCTGAGAGTGGTTGAGCTCAAGTGCATCAAAAAAAAAGCAAATGAGAAGCCCCTTGAAGGGGGCGGGGCATGTCAGATACTAGAGACCATTTGATTTGTTATGATTAGATGAGAAACTGTATGGGTTGACGTGAATAAAACTGTTGATCCTTTTAGGCGGAAGTGACAAACTACAAGCTTTACATGCAGTGTTACATTTTCTAAACACGAATTTTGTCACTGTTTTGGAGCACACTAGGTTATACATATTCTAAAAACGAACAATACTAATAGTAACGTCTAAAAATCTTTATTTTAGTTTAATGGGACCTTTAACAAGCACAACTTTGGATTTTAAATTGCATTAGTAAATGTTGAACTGATTAATCATTGCTGTACTAGTATTGTTCCTTCCTATTTCACTGTAGTAAATGCATTGAATAAAAGACACATAATTGTTAAAACTGACCTAAAAGCACTAAAACACATGCAGTAAAAAGTTATCAATTTATTGTTAAAATATCAATATCTCACAACTGTAACTTCAGCAGCATTTTACCGTTTTATTTTTATCATATAAAATGATGTAAAAATTGTAGCATGTTCGAATAGAATCTCAACCTCATGGCTTCCCTTTCAAAATAAGTTTGATTTAACTTGATTTAATAGACTATGTTATTGTGCTGGTCACTTTTTATTAATAGTAAGACTTTTCTTCAGCTTCGTCCTAGTTTTTTTGGGGGTAGCCACAGCAGAATGAATAATAATTAATAATTAAAATAAATAATAAATTAAATTAAATAAAAGGTTTTCTTCCATATTTGCAATTTAATAGAAATACATTTGAATGATTTAAAAATAAAAATAAAATAAAAGCATTTCAGTCTAAAAATGTAATTGTAGCATGTGTGGAATTTGTGTAATGAATGGTTAGGAGCCATAACTTGATTTAATATAATCTATTAATAGTGCTCAAATACACATGTATTTGTATATTGTGATATGTTTAGTTGTGCACAATCGCTGATTTTACCCCTCATCCTTTTTTATTGGAGTTTTATTGGACTGTTTTAATGTATAAATACAAACATAGGAAAGTGAAACGAAGAAAGAGAGAAACACAGTTTTTTGATCGGAGTTGACTGTTACACTGCATGAGAATTTAGTAAACATCTTTAATTGAAGCGAAATTGGAGTAAATTTATTGCTCGACTGATTCACTGAAAATTCTAGTGGTCCAAACGGTTTAATTGGGCCTTAAGTATCCCTGCATATGGCACAAAAGTATGTATGTTCTTTTAATTTGAATTGTAAAAATGCATGCGTGTGTGCGTGCGTGCGTGTGTGTCTGTGTGTGTTAGGGCTGCACGATATTGGAAAAATCTGACATTGCAATATTTTATTTTGCTGTGATTTACAATATACTGCGATATGAATACAGTTTTGGCAGATGACTTGAATAGCTCTTTTTGGAAAAAAATCATTAGCTTTGATTGTAATAATCTTGTAGAGGGGTGAATCAAAGAAATTCCAGGAATAAATAAGATAGAACAAAGATAAAAGTTAAATAAGTAGTCAGTTATTCAGGTACAGTATTACTATACGATATTATCATGATATTATGTCCCCCATAATGGCAGATTACTATATCAGCGATATCATGAGTAAACCATGCACAATATATAATATTTGTAAATGAAGAGGGAAAATAAATAAAAAAATTATAAGATGTATTTTTTTTAATTAAAAGCACATATATTTCATAGAATTGCAACATTGATATATGTTTGATCCACCATTACAAGAAGAACCTCATGCATATCACTATTTTGTCCTCTCCTTATTATTGAATAATCAAATGTAATGTAAAATATAAACACTGTATGTTCTTCATTACTGATCAACTATAATAATCCCTACTCCACATTGCAGATTTGATTTTATTCGATTTGATTCATTTATTTTTGAACAGAAATATCATACATAAAATATCATTAACAAAAAATACATTTCAACATGGTCAAAAATGGAGTGGGACTATAAGCACAAGCTTATTATTTTCCCACCCCATTACCACATACATCATTCGTATATTACTTAAACTTATTTCTTCTTTTACTGATCTCTACTTTTTACATAAGACATATTTTATCCTTTTGTCATTTTTGACAAATTACATGTTGGATTCCATTGGTACCTTTACATTTTGTAACAGAGACGCAAAAACAACAAAAAAAACATTGTATTGAAAATAGCCATTAATTAAAATTTCATCATACCTTTCTCATTTTATCCTTTTTCTATCATCTTCATCATTATATTGATGTTGCAATGTGACTATTGCTAATGCACACATTGCGATCAATGCTGAAACGATATATTGTACAGCCCTAGTGTGTGTGTGTGTGTGTGTGTGTGTGTGTGTGTGTGTGTGTGTGTGTGTGTGTGTGTGTGTGTGTGTGTGTGTGTGTGTGTGTGTGTGTGTGTGTGTGTGTGTGTGTTTCTGCTCAGTTGTTTGTTGTGCTGTGGGCAAAAAATTCAAAGTGAGCACTGTAAGCCAATGCAAATGTTTACAAAACTGTCCAGGGATTACAGTACTCACTGTGACCTGCTTTATCTTTAATTATTCGTTAAAAGAAATCTGTTGTACTGCAAGCCAAATAAAAAATAAGCTATGAAGTAATAGAATGAAGTGAAATTTGGAAAAGTGCACAGTAGCACATCATGTAAATTCAAGGAAGTATTTCTTTGCGGTTGACTCATTACACATACATGCAGGGTGGAGTTGGGCTTTATGGGACAAAAAAGACGGCTATTTAGAGGTCAAATAATTCCTGCTCAGGATGGTTTTGCAAATATTAATGCTAATGAGATTCATTATTAAAAACATGCAATTTTAAAACTGGTAAGGCTGGGAGTCCGTACTAGAGTCCAATATGTTAAAAGAGTTGGGATTGGTTATTGTTGAGGTCAGTAAAGGAGGAGTACATGTTTTTAAATAACAGTAGTTAAGTTGTTCACTTCAAGGTTGAATCGGAAAAAATGATGATTAGAGTAACAGCTGCTCCTACTTCTTATTCATACAAGAAGGACCAGCTGTGGGAAAAATCAAGACCTTCAGCTGACTTCTGCTAGAAAGTCAACTTCACTTTAGGTTGTTTTCTCATGACTTCATTCGAAATTCAGATAGAGGGCAGAAAGTGATTCCTCTAAATAGTAATTGCTATCAGAACATCAAATTTTTTCTGTTTTATGTTGTTTAAATCAGCCGAATTAAGAAATGCTGAACAGCTTTTATGGACTTCCAAAAGTTTTATAGGGCTGGGCGATTAATAGGGGGGGAAATTCCGGAAACTGGCTGAAAAACAAGAAAATGCAGCATGTATTGAATATTTATTCAACACATCAGTGTGTACAAACTTGTGCTAGCGATTATTCATTTGACAGCACCAGTAAAGATGTGGTGTGTGTGTATAAATATGTTAATGTATTTTATAAAAATCAGATACAAGCACCATCACACTTATGCAAAATACAAGACATTATAAATAACGTTCCCTGCTAACTAATGGCTGTAGTGAAATCTCCTTCTTGTTTTGCAATAATCCTTGTCTATACTGGCTTTTCGGCAGAATAAACACCCGTAACATTAACGTCAGCAACGGTGAATGTTTGGTGATTATAAGTTCATTCCCCCTTAGAAAAATAAAAAAATATTAATGTAGATTATGCGTCCATGCTTTGTATGCTTTCATCTGTTATTTCGTGATGTCTGAAAGATATCCACATGGGGAAAAACTATTATAGTAATGAAGTGTATAATGTGTACAACCCATTTGTTAATGAATGCTACAGAATATACTGTATACTGTAAACTGATAAACGGTAATAAATAACGTTAGTATAAACTGTGGTGCATTTGTGATGGTGTATATCTATAGTGTAGAAAACTGAAGCCTATTGAATAATTTGTTTATTACTACTGTTTTGTTGTACCACAGCAACAATATAATTATATATTTTAGTTCAGTAGAAAGCTCGGCCCTCTTGATGATATAAGGATCATGCCCAACATATGTGGTTAATTTCTATTTATATCTTCATTGAAATATGGTATAAATCGCTATATAGATACAGACTTTCCTCTGTTTGAATCTGAATTTTGCACAACACCAGCAACATGTGATTGAAAACAACCAATAAATGAAACTTTTCCTTAGAGGAAATGTCAAAAGTTAGGTATGCATGATACGCACGTTGCTACTAAATAAACGTTTTTGTAATTTATTATTTTATCATTTATTTTACAAAGTTTGAAGTTAATATTTAAATGGTTTAACAGCACATTTGCATTGAGATGGTTTTTTGACGTCAGCTGACACTCAAAATAAAATAAAAAAGTGACACATTAATTTGGCTGACACTTTTGTCTGAAGTGACTTACAAAATGAGGAAGGCATTAATCAAGTCCTTTATGAAGAGGCAGTAAATGAAGTGCTATTAATACATAAGGTCTAACACTGTTAGAAAAAATAACAATAGAATAATGGAGGGGGTGAGAAATGTGGAGATAAAATCTACACTGTAAAGCCCAACAGTCAACTTTATCAAGTGAAATGAGTGTAGTTAACTCAAAATTGACTAAAAGTTAATTATTTAAATACATTACTTCAGCTTAAATTGAGTAAGTTCACAACTTCACAGTACTCATATAGATTAGTTTTTACTCATGGTTTGTAGCAATCGGTTTTTTCAAACGGTTTGAGTTGCCTTAACTTATTAAGTTTTACAGTACTCAGTTGGTTTGAGTTCTTTTCATTTATTGGGTTTTACCGTGCTCAAATTGCTTCGTTTAGTCAACTGGAGTAAGTTCACAGTACTCAGGATTAGTTTTTGAACTTGAATAGTTTGTTGCAATCTATTTGCTCAAATGGTTCAAGTAACTTTACCTTTTTGGGTTTTACAGTGTTGAATTCAGCTGACATTTAAAGGCCTAATTAACTCAATTAGGGCGATGATTGAACAACAGTCGTTTGTTCAGTAGCCAATTAAAAAGTATTTTTAAGGGGGCTAAAAATATTGACCTTAAAAAAGATTTTAAAGCTGTATCAATTCCAGCCAAACTAAAAGAAATAAGATTTCTTTCTCCAGAAGAAATAATATAATACTGTGAAACTTTGAAAAAAATTCCTTGCTTTGTTAAATAATAATTTGCCTTCAACTGAGTACATTTTTTTCACTTCATTGGCTTTCATTGTCTGGACAGACTGACTTTCTTTAAAATTAATTCTTTATTTTATACCATGGAAAGAAAGCATTTTTTGGAGCAACAAAAGTGTGAGTAAAAGATGACAAAATATAATATAACCCATATATAATATAGTACTAATGTTTATATCATAAAACATTTACATCATGTAAATCAAAAAACAACACTAGTGCTAGCTTGACACTAGCACTGGATTGACAAGCAGGCACAATGTAAAACTATACTATAAGTAGCATTGAATGCAGGCGTCTAGCTAATGCATAAATGAAAATAAACACAACAAAAATAGTGTCTGTGGCAGATTCAGGCTTAGCGCTATGTAAAGCTACACGTCTGTGAGGAGGATGTGGGCTGAATATGTAGGCCAGGGTAGCACGGACAGCATTAAATTGGTGTTGGTCTTAGTCTTAGAAGCGCTGATGAATTAATGCTTTTGAGGTCTGTGATTGACTTGATTTTCCTCATGGTAGAGTGAAATGGTTTATTTCATCTCTGAGTCACAGAGACGAACACTCAAGACGTTTCCTAATGGAAAAATCCGCACACTCTTGCAGAGCTCAGTTGGAGATTAAAGTCGATAGTTTGCTTTGCTTCTCTAAAGAAACATTTACTTTCCCATAACCTGCTAAAATGAAGAAAAAAAACAAGCTAGTGGGAAAGTAGAGAAATTGAATCTCTGAAGGATAATATGTCTGAATGGTTATGTTGTGTAACTGGTCTTTCATACATGTGAATCTGCATAAAAGATTCTATTGTGTGACCTTTGATTTGGTGTCGTAAGATGTAGAGTATTGACCTTTTTGTTATAACTCTCTTACAAAATTACTAGCATTTAATGGCATCTGTGACTTGATTTGTTTTCTTAAGTTACTTAGATTCCTAAAAATGTTCTGTATTTTCCTTAAAGTGTATATATACTAGTTTCTGTGTAGGCTAGACAAGTTTGAAGTGAACCAAAAATAAAAGTATTTTGTAAAGGAAATGTGAAATGATAATAATTGAGAGCAATGTTCCTGAGCCTCTTTATCACCACAGACTGGTCAACGTTTGACTATTTTACTGCGGACCGGAGGTGGGGGCTGTACTAGGTTGCTAGACGACAGCAAAACGTTGATGTCACTCTGATACAAAGCACTGCAGCAGCGTTTGGGTGTTCTGTGTTTGTGAGATATTTACTCTACCAAAATATGTATATTCCATACAAGCTGAAGCAGATTGGTCAGTTCTTGTCATGTGACCTGCGATGCGCTCGCGGGATTCATTCAACTGGGTGTGTCTGGAAACAATGATCTTGTGCCAACTCTAGAAACTACGCGATATGCGAACGGCCTCTTAAAGGCTGTTGACATTTGGGATCTCGGTCAGTTGATCTTCTTGCACAGCAATGGTAGATTCAACTAATTTGTTGACAAATGGCTTGCGGATCCATTCCTTGGAAGTTCCGTGGGTCCTTCACTGGGCCTTTTCCCTTTAGCAAAGAAACTTTCCAAAGACGTCTGTTTCTTATTTTGCTGCTTGTGGGCGGTCCAGTACCAATTGATCCACAGACTGGTGCCGGTGGTTGAGGACCACTGATTTAGAGAATGTGTTGTCAAACAAATGGCTTAGACTTAGTGTATTGGTGAAGGATGTGGTGCTTTTAACACGTGCAATTGTAATAATTTGTTTAGGTTTGTGGTGAAGCAGTGGTGCAGTAGGTAGTGCTGTTGCCTCACAACAAGAAGGTCGCTGGTTCGAGCCTCGGCTCAGTTGGTGTTTCTGTGTGGAGTTTGCATATTCTCCCTGCGTTCGTGTGTGTTTCCCCTAGGTGCTCCGGTTTCCCCCACAGTCCAAAGACATGTGGTACAGGTGAATTGGGTAGGCTAAATTGTCTGTAGTGTTTGAGTGTGTGTGTAAATGTGTGTGTGGATGTTTCCCAGAGATGGGTTGCGGCTGTAAGGGCATCCGATGCGTAAAAACTTGCTGGATAAGTTGGCGGTTCATTCCACTGTGGCGACCCCGGATTAATAAAAGGACCAAGCTGACAAGAAAATGAATGAATGTTTAGGATTGTTGTATTCACTTGGAAAAAAGATTTACACACAGACGTGCTGCTTTATAACAGTTGTAATTCTGGTCTTAAGTTACACAGACACTGTTACCTTTTAAAGCAATCTATTGGATACAGTGACATAGAAATGAACGTTTGTGAGTTAACTGGAGTGTGAAAGCTCTTGAATACACATTGACTTTGGGTGTTTTCCCAGGTACTTACCAAGTACTGGGGGAAACCGGGGCACCTGGAGGAAACCCACACGAACTTGGGGAGAACATGCAATCTCCACATAGAAAGGCCAACTGGCCAAGCCAGGACTCGAGTCGAATCAATGCCCTTCTTGCTGTATGGCGACAGTGCTAACCACTGACCCACCGTGCCACCCCAGAAAAATAAGTTATAACTGATAAAAAGCAGCAGAGACTGTACTTCGTCAGCTGAGGAAGTTTAACCTGCCACAGGAGCTGCTCGTGCAATTCTACTCAGCTGTCATCCAATCCATTCTCTACACTTCAATCACCGTCTGGTTTAGCTCAGCTGCCAAAACCGACCTCAGTAGACTACAGCGAATAGTCCGGACTGCTGAATGAAACACTGGCTCTACCCTTCCTACCTTTTAAGAACTGTACTCTTCCAGAGTGAGTAAAAGGGCTCGCAAAATCACTCTGGAGGAATTGCACCCAGCACACTACCTGTTCGAATTGTTACCGTCTGGTCGGTGCTTCAGAGCACCAAGCACAAAAACAGCCAGACACAGAAAAAGTTTCTTTCCTCAGGCCATCTACCTCATTAATAGTTAAATATCCCCCAACTATGCAATAAATATGTGCAATACTTTCTCATACGCATTTATTTTGTGTTGTCACTTGTCACTTTATGTACACTGGAAGCTTCTGTAGCCAAAACAAATTCCTTGTGTGTGTGAAGCACACTTGGCAATAAAACTGATTCTGATCATTTATGCAATATATTTGTGCTCATTAGTTCACTTCAGATGCATGCTACTGGATATATGTGGGACCTAATTTTTCCATATCTTTCACATTATTTTAGCATAAATTATGTGTGGGAAAAAGTGTTAGTTTTGCTAATGATGCCTGAGCTAACATTTAAGCGAATCTGAAATTTGTTTGGAAAAATATTGTTTAGAACAACTGCTAAAAGCACACAAAATGGATTCTTGCTCAACATGATAAAATAATATAAACCGCTACTGTTCCTTTATAGCACACTAAACCTTTACAGTCTTCCTCTGAGTCACACTTTGATGGCGTATTGCTGCTGTAAAGGCACACCAAGGTCATGGTCAGCCATTGTGAAGTTTTAGGCAGTCTGATTGGTTGTTAAGTTACAAATTAGAGTGTGAAAACCAAAACTGAAATGATGAAACTTTTAAGTCAAACAGGAACACAAAGAAGCCTGCTGTCATTTCATCACATTTCTTTACTTTTAAAATGATCAGATTATCAAAAATATTAATGCACAAGCAAATATTTGTCTCTTTGTGGTGAGCGAGAAGTACTGTGAAAATGCTATGTTTTAAACTCGTATGCGTGCAGCACTAGTTCAGATTTTCTTCCAATACACACTGTTAGAATCCAAGAAGAAGTGCTTTATTGTCCTATTTGTGTATTGACCTGCACAAGCCTATATGTTTGTGTGCTAGTGCCCGACTACTGTATGCAGTTAATAAAGACATCAATGTGTGCTCTTTGGCCAGACATTTTTCTTTATGTACAGTAATATTGGCTAAGGACAAAAGTTCTCCTGTAGGACAGTAGCAGGCAAGTCAGATATTATGTAAGTTTCTCCAATGACACATGACTGTCCTCACCTAGTTTGCATACTGAAAAACAATGAAGACAATGTGTCTATGACGTATACATTTTAGTGGCCTGATTAAAACTCTTCTGTTCTCATTTTTGTAGACTGCAACCCTTTGTATGCATATATATTTAGGAGTCACGTGTGTGTTCTGTAAATATTTACCACCTTTTGTGTGTAG
>NC_141037.1:25825000-25830000 GCF_052040795.2 Danio rerio
TTAGCATGATTCTAGCATGAATTAGCATGTTCCTAGCATGATTCTAGCATAAATTAGCATGTTACTAGCATGATTCTAGCATGAATTAGCATGTTACTAGCATGATTCTAGCATGAATTAGCATGTTGTTAGCATGATTTTAGCATGAATTGGCATGTTACTAGCATGATTCTAGCATGAATTAGCATGTTGTTAGCATGATTCTAACATGAATTAGCATGTTACTAGCATGATTCTAGCATGAATTAGCATGTTGTTAGCATGATTCTAGCATGAATTAGCATGTTACTAGCATGATTGTAGCATGAATTAGCATGTTGTTAGCATGATTCTAACATGAATTAGCATGTTACTAGCATGATTCTAGCATGAATTAGCATGTTGTTAGCATGATTCTAGCATGAATTAGCATGTGACTAGCATGATTCTAGCATGAATTAGCATGTTGTTAGCATGATTCTAGTATAAATTAGCATGTGACTAGCATAATTCTGGCATGAATTAGCATGTGACTAGCATGATTCTAGTGTGAATTAGCATGTAACTAGCATGTTTCTAGCATGAATTAGCAAATTGTTAGCATGATGGATAGATGGATGGATAGATGGATAGATAGATAGATAGATAGATAGATAGATAGATAGATAGATAGATAGATAGATAGATAGATAGATGGTGTAAGCATGAGTCAAACAAGCCAACCCCCGCTTCTCTACGATGTTTTGATGCTGAGATATAGCTAGTGTTATATCGTTGCTAGGTTAGTCTGTTTTGTTGCTATGGAGTTGATTGACAGCTTAGACTGATGATGTATCAAAGCTTCTTGCCAGTATGAACAGTTAAAAACAACCCCCATGTCTCTATCACACTGCAGCATGACAATATCAGTCTGAACCTCTTTAATGGCAGTCTATTGGACAGTTGCTAGGGTGCAATATCTGGTTGTTAGGGCGTGGCTAGAAAGTTAAAAGGCCATCAGTGATTGGCTGCTGGCTAGACTGAGTTAAATGAGCTCAATCATTAGTCTGTAGGAAAGTCTGATGCAGAGTTATGAGCTCACAAAGTTTGATCCCATGTAAAGTCAATGAGAGTCTTTTGCAATGGAAGTCTATGGGACGGTTTCTAGGGTCCAAAAGTGGTTGCTAGGGCGTGGCCAGAAAGTTTAAAGATGATCAGTCATTGGCAGTTTGATAGTCTGAGTTAAATGAGCCCAGTTAGAAGTCTGTGTGACATTCTGATGCGGAGTTATGAGGTCACAAAGTTTGATCCAATGTTACGTCTATGGGATTTTTCCGACGGTCCCGGGACGTTTTTCGGAAAACCGAAAGTCGGATCAGTCGGAAAAGATATAGCAACTCGAGTCAGAATAGTTCGGAGGTCTGACGCGAGTTTGATGGTCATAGCTTGAAAGGCCTAGGACGAGATAGAGTTTAATTTTTAGTCTCAGAAGAAGAATAATAATATTAATAATAATAAGTTTAATAGGATAACAGTAGTCTGGCTTGCTACACAAGCCAGCCTAATAATAAGTTTAATAGGATAACAGTAGTCTGGCTTGCTACACAAGCCAGCCTAATAATAATAAGTTTAATAGGATAACAGTAGTCTGGCTTGCTACACAAGCCAGCCTAACTAGATTCTTAAAGTTTGAGAACAAACTTTGAGGCTGGCTTGTGAAAGCCTGACGGGAATAGTTTATTTAGTTTAAACAGTTTTAAAAAGTATGAAAAGATAGATAGATAGATAGATAGATAGATAGATAGATAGATAGATAGATAGATAGATAGATTAGCATGTTATTACCATGATTTTAACGTGAAATATCATGTTGTTAGCATGATTCTAGCATGAATTAGCATGTTACTAGCATGATTTTAGCATGAATTAGCATGTTGTTAGCATGATTTTAGCATGAATTAGCATGTTACTAGCATGATTTTAGCATGAATTAGCATGTTGTTAGCATGATTTTAACATGAATTAGCATGTTGTTAGCACGATTCTAGCATGAATTAGCATGTTACTAGCAAGATTCTAGCATGAATTAGCATGTTGTTAGCATGATTCTAGCATGAATTAGCATGTTGTTAGCATGATTCTAGCATAAATTAGCATGTTGTTAGCATGCTTCTAGCATGAATTAGCATGTTACTAGCATGATTCTAGCATGAATTAGCATGTTGTTAGCATGATTCTAACATGAATTAGCATGTTACTAGCATGATTCTAGCATGAATTAGCACGTTACTAGCATGATTCTAGCATGAATTAGTATGTTGTTAGCATGATTCTAACATGAATTAGCATGTTACTAGCATGATTCTAGCATGAATTAGCATGTTGTTAGCATGATTCTAGCATGAATTAGCATTTTACTAGCATGATTCTAGCATGAATTAGCATGTTGTTAGCATGATTCTAGCATGAATTAGCATGTTGTTAGCATGATTCTAGCATGAATTAGCATGTTGTTAGCATGATTCTAGCATGAATTAGCATGTTGTTAGCATGATTCTAGCATGAATTAGCATGTTACTAGCATGATTCTAGCATGAATTAGCATGTTGTTAGCATGATTCTAGCATGAATTAGCATGTTACTAGCATGATTCTAGCATGAATTAGCATGTTGTTAGCACGATGCTAGCATGAATTAGCATGATACTAGCATGATTCTAGCATGAATTAGCATGTTACTAGCATGAATCTAGCATGAATTAGCATGTTGTTAGCATGATTCTAGCATGGATTAGCATGTTACTAGCATGATTTTAGCATAAATTAGCATGATTCTAGCATGAATTAGCATGTTGTTAGCATGATTCTAGCATGAATTAGCATGTGACTAGCATGATTCTAGCATGAATTAGCATGTGACTAGCATGATTCTAGCATGAATTAGCATGTAACTAGCATGATTCTAGCATGAATTAGCATGTTGTTAGCATGATGGATAGATAGATAGATAGATAGATAGATAGATAGATAGATAGATAGATAGATAGATAGATAGATAGATAGATAGATAGATGATAGATAGATAGATAGATAGATAGATAGATAGATAGATAGATAGATAGATAGATAGATAGATAGATAGAGGTAGATAGATAGGGTAGATAGATAGATAGATAGATAGATAGATAGATAGATAGATAGATAGATAGATAGATAGATAGATAGATAGATAGATAGATAGATAGAGGTAGATAGATAGGGTAGATTGGGTAGATAGATAGATAGATAGATAGATAGATAGATAGATAGATAGATAGATAGATAGATAGATAGATAGATAGATAGATAGATAGATAGATAGATAGATAGATAGAGGTAGATAGATAAAGGTAGATAGATAGATAGATAGATAGACTGATTCAAACAAGCCAACCCCCGCCTCTCTACGATGTTCTGATGCTGAGATATAGCTGCTATTATATCGTTGCTAGGTTAGTCTGTTTTGTTGCTATGGAGTTGATTGACAGCTTAGACTGATGATGTATCAAAGCTTCTTGCCAGTATGAACAGTTAAAAACAACCCCCATGTCTCTATCACAATGCAGCATGACAATATCAGTCTGAACCTCTTTAATGGCAGTCTATGGGACAGTTGCTAGGGTGCAGTATCTAGTTGTTAGGGTGTGGCTAGAAAGTTTAAAGGCCATCAGTGATTGGCTGCTGGCTAGACTGAGTTAAATGAGCTCAGCCATTCGTCTGTAGGACAGTTTGATGCAGAGTTATGACCTCACAAAGTTTGATCCAATGTAAAGTCAATGAGAGTCTTTTGCAATGGAAGTCTATGGGACGGTTTCTAGGGTCCAAAAGTGGTTGCTAAGGCGTGGCCAGAAAGTTTAAAGGTGATCAGTCATTGGCAGTTTGATAGTCTGAGTTAAATGAGCCCAGTTAGAAGTCTGTGTGACATTCTGATGCGGAGTTATGAGGTCACAAAGTTTGATCCAATGTTACGTCTATGGGATTTTTTCGACGGTCCCGGGACGTTTTTCGGAAAACCGAAAGTCGGATCAGTCGGAAAAGATATAGCAACTCGAGTCAGAATAGTTCGGAGGTCTGACCCGAGTTTGATGGTCATAGCTTGAAAGGCCTAGGACGAGATAGAGTTTAATTTTTAGTCTCAGAAGAAGAATAATAACTAGATTCTTAAAGTTTGAGAACAAACTTTGAGGCTGGCTTGTGAAAGCCTGACGGTGATAGTTTATTTAGTTTAAACAGTTTTAAAAAGTATGAAAAGATAGATAGATAGATAGATAGATAGATAGATAGATAGATAGATAGATAGATAGATAGATAGATAGATAGATAGATAGATAGATAGATAGATAGATTAGCATGTTATTACCATGATTTTAACGTGAAATAGCATGTTGTTAGCATGATTCTAGCATGAATTAGCATGTTACTAGCATGATTTTAGCATGAATTAGCATGTTGTTAGCATGATTTTAGCATGAATTAGCATGTTACTAGCATGATTTTAGCATTAATTAGCATGTTGTTAGCATGATTTTAACATGAATTAGCATGTTGTTAGCACGATTCTAGCATGAATTAGCATGTTACTAGCATGATTCTAGCATGAATTAGCATGTTACTAGCATGATTTTAGCATGAATTAGCACAATTCTAGCATGAATTAGCATGTTGTTAGCATGATTCTAGCATGAATTAGCATGTTGTTAGCATGATTCTAGCATGATTTAGCATGTTACTAGCAAGATTCTAGCATGAATTAGCATGCTACTAGCATGATTCTAGCATAAATTAGCATGTTGTTAGCATGCTTCTAGCATGAATTAGCATGTTACTAGCATGATTCTAGCATGAATTAGCATGTTGTTAGCATGATTCTAACATGAATTAGCATGTTACTAGCATGATTCTAGCATGAATTAGCACGTTATTAGCATGATTCTAGCATGAATTAGCATGTTGTTAGCATGATTCTAACATGAATTAGCATGTTACTAGTATGATTCTAGCATG
>NC_141037.1:25840000-25855000 GCF_052040795.2 Danio rerio
CAGTTGTTGCTAGGGTGCAGTATCTGGTAGTTAGGGTGTGGCTAGAAAGTTAAAAGCTCATCAGTTATTGGCAGTTTGGTAGTCTGAGTTAAATGAGCTCAGCCATTAGTCTGTAGGACAGTCTGATGCAGAGTTATGACCTCACAAAGTTTGATCCCATGTTAAGTCAATGAGAGTCTTTTGAATGGAAGTCTATGGGACAGTTTCTAGGGTCCAAAAGTGGTTGCTAGGGCGTGGCTAGAAAGTTTAAAGGTTATCAGTCATTGGCAGTTTGATAGTCTGAGTTAAATGAGCCCAGTTAGAGTTCTGTGCGACAGTCTGACGCAGAGTTATGAGGTCACAAAGTTTGGTCCAATGTTAAGTCTATGGGATTTTTCCGACGGTCCCGGGACGTTTTTCGGAAAATCGAAAGTCGGATCAGTCGGAAAAGATATGGCATACCGAGTCAGAATAGTTTGGAGGTCTGGTGTGAGTTTGGTGGTCATAGCTCGAAAGCTCTAGGAGGAGATAGATTTTGAATTTTAGTCTCAGAAGAAGAAGAAGAAGAACTAGAACCTAAAGTTCGTTGACGAACTTTGATGTTGGCTTGAGAAAGCCAACGTGACTGTGCCGGGGACTCAAAGGCAGTCGGCAGGAAGCACAGCGGTTGATAAGTGGTTGCTAGGCGGTTGCTAAGGTGTAGCTAAGGCATTCCTAGGTAGTTGCTAGGGTGTTCTGAGTGGTTTCTAGGTTGTTGCTAGGGTCCACTGGACTGTTAATCGGAAGGCCTCATTTACATTTTTGATCAAATCGAGAGAGAGAGAGAGAGAGAGAGAGAGAGAGAGGACTGATTTGTTCAGGTTGTTTAATGCAGATCACTATAGTATAGTTAGTATTTATAGTATATATTATAATCTGAACAAAATTACATTATAATAAATATCATATGAAGAAAAATATTACATTAAAATACTAATGAAACAATAGCACATGCATTTAGTTAATTTGTCTTTTATTTAATCAGTCTTATAATTTTTGCAGTTAATATAGAGTACAGTCAATTTACAGTAATTTGCAGCATTATATATATATAGTTATAGTTATATAGTTATATACAGTTTACAGGAAGAAAATCGCATTAAATACAATATTAGGCCGTCTTCATCACGTGGTTAATTCAGACCAATGACGTTGTTCAACCCCACTGGCCACTAACACAATGTTATAATCGTAATATTTAGTTGTCATCACCTGGGTGATTTTTTTTATTTTTTGGTACAGCATAGGCCAAAAGCTTCATTGTCATTATCACAAGTGAGGAGAAGGCTCTTTTGCAGCACAGAATATTGTTTTGAAAGAAATATCTGAAGTAAACTTATGTTTTTGCTAACATAAAATCCTTATAACCCTTACCATAAATGTGTGTATGTGTTATATATGTATATATGTATATATGTATGTATATATATACATACATATATACAGTTGAAGTCAGAATTATTAACCCCCTTTTGATTTTTTTTTTCCCTTTTTTAAATATTTCCCAAATTATGTTTAACAGAGCAAGGACATTTTCACTGTATGTCTGATAATATTTTTCTTCTAGAGAAAGTCTTATTTGTTTTATTTCGGCTAGAATAAAAGCAGTTATTAATTATTTAAAAACTATTTTTGGGACACAATTATTTGCCCCTTTAAGCAATTTTTTTTTGATAGTCTACAGAACAAACCATCGTTATACAATAACTTGCCTAATTACCCTAACCTGCCTAGTTCACCTTATTAACCTAGTTAAGGCTTTAAATGTCACTTTAAGCTGTATAGAAGTGTCTTGAAAAATATCAAGTCAAATATTATTTACTGTCATCATGGCAAAGATAAAATAAAGAAGTTATTAGAAATGAGTTATTAAAACTATTATGCTTAGAAATGTGCTGAAACAATCTTCCCTCCATTAAACAGAAATTGGGGAAAAAATAAACAGGGGAGCTAAAAAGTCTGACTTCAACAGTATGTATATATATGTATATACACACACTTTATTTTACCTGTTTGTAAATAATTGTTCTTAACATTTTTGCTTTAAAACATTATAATACTGTTTGGATTTTCCCCCCATAATAATAAATTGTGAACATTGCAGTGTAAATTGCAATCCAGATGTTACAGAGAGAAATTGATGCAGCAACAGCAGAGCATATTAAGGGGATATAAAAAATCTTCATACATTGTATGTATATATATTCACTATTTTAAAATACATTTTCTTTGCTGTGTGTTTTTATTGGTTATGATGCTGTTTGGATGTTTTATTTTTGCACAATAAATAAAATGTGATTTAAAAAGTGCAAACTGTCTTTGTTAGAATTTACACGTGATTACAACGGTATAAAGACGTTCAGGTCCGACCGGACCGAATGGAAAGAAATTGTAGGTTTTGAAGATGGATTATTAGTTTTGTGGCAAGGACATAGCTGTTTTAGAGGGTTAAAATACAGATTAAAAATAAAGTTAGAAGGATTTTATATTAAATATGTTTATTGTATAATATACGTGAATGTTCGCCTGGCTTTCATTGTCATTATCACAAGTAGAGGAGAAGGCTTTTCACGGCACAGAATATTCTGTTTTGAAAGAAATATCCGAAGTAAAGTTATGTTTCTGCCAACATCAGAGGCATGCATTTTAAAACTCACAGGGTAGCAGACAGAAATGCATGCGGGTCGATTCCGACGCGGATGATTCTGCATCCAGATCAGTTTTATTAGGCTTTATGGAGTTCACCGCAAGCATAATATGAATGACTGATGACCAGAATTAAGTTCAATCTTACCTCGATTTTGACCACAGATTTCTCTGCCTCTTAAAGGAACACTAAATAGTGTTGTATGACTTGTATTTGTGTATTTTCGCTGAGAAATTTTAATGTAAACAGCTTCAAATGTTGTAACAAGCACGTCTGAAATGAGCCGAACTTTCTGTAGAGCAAAAACAGTCAGCCCGGATATCTCCGCCTCTTAAAGGGCCATTACTAAATTACAAAGGGCTCAAAAATGGTTCTCTGGCGCCATCTCGTGGACACTCTGACAAGCTTTAGGTTTGAAATTAACAAATTTAATATAAAAAAAATATTTATAGGAAAACTGTTATTTATAATTACACCAAATAAATATGATAATTATCTTCAATTTAAAGCACATCTTTTGGCCAAATTTGAGGATTGTATACTTTTTTTATATGCCCCAAATACTCGATTGTAATATTTACAATTTTTTAATTCAAAAAATTTTTAATTCAAAAACTACAAATCTTATCGGCATGAGGACATACAGCAACCATCTCATGGGCAATAGACAGCTTTTGACCAAATTTGGGGCTTGTAGCATCTAAGCCCTGGGAGGAGAAGCGATTGCTTTTTTTTTGGTCAGAAGCCGGAATAATAATAATAATAAGAATAATAATAAGAATAAGTTTAAGTAGCATTACAGTATGTTGGCTTTCTCAAGCCAACATAACTAGACAGTAAAGTTCGTCGAGACAAACTTTGAGGCTGGCTTGACAAAGCCTGTTGGTAATAGTTTGTTTAGTTTAAAAACAGTTTGAAAAAGTATAAGTAGCATGTTATTAGCATGATTCTAGCATGCATTAGCATGTTTCTAGCATGGATTAGCATGGATTAGCATGTTATTAGCATGAGTGTAGTACAAATTAGCATTTTATTAGCATGATTCTAGTATAAGTTAGCATGTTTGAAAGTTTTTTCAAAGTTTGAAAAAGTATAAGTAGCATGTTATTAGCATGATTCTAGCATGCATTAGCATGATTCTAGCATGGATTAGCATGTTATTAGCATGAGTGTAGTATAAATTAGCATTTTATTAGCATGATTCTAGTATAAATTAGCATGTTATTAGCATGCTTCTAGCATGAATTAACATGTTACTAGCATGATTCTAGAATAAATTAGCATGTCACTAGCATGATTCTAGTATGAATTAGCATACTGCTAGCATGATTCTAGTATGAATTAGCAGGTTATTAGCATGATTTTAGCATGAATTAGCATGATTCTAGTATGAATTAGCATGTTACTAGAATGATTCTAGCATGAATTAGCATGTTACTCGCATGATTCTAGCATGAATTAGCATGTTATTAGCATGATTATAGTATGAATTAGCATGTTACTAGCATGATTCTAGCGTGAATTAGCATGTTCTTAGCATGATTCTGGCATGCATTAGCATGTTACTAGCATGATTCTAGTATGAATTAGCATGTTATTAGCATGATTCTAGTATGAATTAGCATGTTACTAGCATGATTCTAGTATGAATTAGCATGTCACATAGCATGCTTAGGTGGTTGCTAGGGTATTCTGAGTGGTTGCTAAGTCGTTGCTAGGCAGTTGCTAGGGTGTCCTGAGTGGTTGCTAGGTGGTTGATAAGATGTTGCTAGGCGGTTGCTAGGCTGTTGCTAGGTGGTTGCTATGGTGTTCTGAGTGGTTGCTAGGTGGTTGCTAAGGCATTGCTAGGCGGTTGCTAGGGTGTTCTGAGTGGTTGCTAAGATGTTGCTAGGTGGTTGCTAGGGTATTCTGAGTGGTTGCTAAGGTGTTGCTAGGCGGTTGCTAGGGTGTTCTAAGTGGTTGCTAGATTGTTGCTAAGGTGTTGCTAGGGTGTTCTGAGTGGTTGCTAGGTGGTTGCTAAGGTGTTGCTAGGTGGTTGCTAAGGAGTCCTAAGTGGTTGCTAAGCGGTTGCTAAGGTGTTGCTAGGTGGTTGCTAGGGTATTCTGAGTGGTTGCTAAGGCGTTGCTAGGCGGTTGCTAGGGTGTCCTGAGTGGTTTCTAGGTGGTTGCTAAAGTGTTGCTAGGTGGTTGCTAGGGTGTCCTGAGTGGTTGCTTGGTGGTTGCTAAGGCGTTGCTAGGCGGTTGCTAGGGTGTTCTGACTGGTTGCTAGGTGGTTGCTAGGCGGTTGCTAAGGTGTCCCAAGTGGTTGCTTGGTGGTTGCTAAGGTGTTGCTAGGTGGTTGCTAAGGTATTCTGAGTGGTTGCTAAGGCGTTGCTAGGCGGTTGCTAGGGTGTCCTGAGTGGTCACTAGGCCCTTATTAAGGCATTACTAGGCCGTTGCTAGGTGGTTGCTAGGCGATTGCTAGGGTAATTTGGATGGTTGCTAGGCAGTTGCTAGGGTACCCTGGTTGGTTACTCGGCAAGCCTCACATACATGCCTGATAAAACATTTATACTTAGTAAGCATTTCTAGCAAGTTACAGTACTTGGCTAGTCAATATTAGCATGTAGCTAATCACTGCTAGCATGTGCAGCATTTAGGAAGTTCCGTTTGCTAGCATGAGTCAAACGAGCCAATCTTCAAGTCTCTACGATGTTCTGATGCTGAGATATAGCTGTTGATGAATGGTTGCTAGGGTACTCTGTTTTGTTGCTATGGGCGAGGTTACAGAGTGCACTTGATTGTGGTTTGCTGTCTAAGTCAAATGAACCAACCCCCATGTCTCTATGACACTGCTATGCAAAGATATGCATCTTGGCCTATTTTAATGGAAGTCTATGGAATCAATTTGGGGGCGTGGCTTGTGAGCTTCATTATCATATTGAGATGCTCATTGGTTGTCTGAGTCAGATGAGCCATCCCCCAAGTCAATAGGACACTGCTAAGCAAAGGTATGCATGTAGGCCAGTTATTAACATGAGTCTAGTATGAATTAGCATGTTACTAGCATGATTCTTGTACAAATTAGCATGTCATTAGCATGTTTCCAGTATGAGTTAGCATGTCATTAGCATGATTAGCATATAAGTAGCATGTTGCTAGCATGATTGGCATGTCATTAGCATGTTAGAATTATAAGCATTTGAAAGCACAGCTAGTTACAGTCTATAGGACAGTTGCTAGGGTGCAGTATGTGGTAGTTAGGGGTGTGGCTAGAAAGTTAAAAGGCCATCAGTGATTGGCTGCTGGCTAGACTGAGTTAAATGAGCCCAGCCATTAGTCTCTATGACAGTCTGATGCAGAGTTATGAGCTCACAAAGTTTGATCCCATGTTAAGTCAATGAGAGTCTTTTGTAATGGAAGTCTACGGGACAGTTGCTAGGGTGCAGTATGTGGTAGTTAGGGGTGTGGCTAGAAAGTTAAAAGCTCATCAGTTATTGGCAGATTGGTAGTTGGAGTTAAATGAGCTCAGCCATTAGTCTGTAGGACAGTCTGATGCAGAGTTATGAGCTCACAAAGTTTGATCCCATGTAAAGTCAATGAGAGTCTTTTGTAATGGAAGTCTACGGGACAGCTGCTGGGGTGCAGTATGTGGTAGTTAGGGGTGTGGCTAGAAAGGTAAAAGCTCATCAGTTATTGGCAGTTTGGTAGTCTGAGTTAAATGAGCTCAGCCATTAGTCTGTAGGACAGTCTGATTCAGAGTTATGAGCTCACAAAGTTTGATCCCATGTTAAGTCAATGAGAGTCTTTTGAATTGAAGTCTATGGGACAGTTACTAGGGTCCAAAAGTGGTTGCTAGGGCGTGGCTAGAAAGTTTAAAGGTGATCAGTCATTGACAGTTTGATAGTCTGAGTTAAATGAGCTCAGTTAGAGTTCTGTGCGACAGTCTGACGCAGAGTTACGAGGTCACAAAGTTTGGTCCAATGTTAAGTCTATGGGATTTTTCCGACAGTCCCGGGACGTTTTTCGGAAAACCGAAAGTTGGATCAGTCTGAGGAGATATGGCATACCGAGTCAGACCAGTTTGGAGGTCTGGTGTGAGTTTGGTGGTAATAGCTTGAAAGTTCAAGGAGTAGATAGAGTTTGAATTTTAGTCTCAGAAGAAGAATAATAATAAAATTAATAATAATAATAAGTTTAAATAGTAGAACAGTAGTCTGGCTTTGACAAGCCAGCCTAATAATAATAATAAGTTTAATAGGATAACAGTAGTCTGGCTTGCTACACAAGCCAGCCTAATAATAAGTTTAATAGGATAACAGTAGTCTGGCTTGCTACACAAGCCAGCCTAATGAGAGTATTTTGCAATGGAAGTCTATGGGACGGTTTCTAGGGTCCAAAAGTGGTTGCTAGGGCGTGGCCAGAAAGTTTAAAGGTGGTCAGTCATTGGCAGTTTGATAGTCTGAGTTAAATGAGCCCAGTTAGAAGTCTGTGTGACATTCTGATGCGGAGTTATGAGGTCACAAAGTTTGATCCAATGTTACGTCTATGGGATTTTTCCGACGGTCCCGGGACGTTTTTCGGAAAACCGAAAGTCGGATCAGTCGGAAAGGATATAGCAACTCGAGTCAGAATAGTTCGGAGGTCTGACCCGAGTTTGATGGTCATAGCTTGAAAGGCCTAGGACGAGATAGAGTTTAATTTTTAGTCTCAGAAGAAGAATAATAAATATAACTAGATTCTTAAAGTTTGAGAACAAACTTTGAGGCTGGCTTGTGAAAGCCTGACGGTAATAGTTTATTTAGTTTAAACAGTTTTAAAAAGTATGAAAAGATAGATAGATAGATAGATAGATAGATAGATAGATAGATAGATAGATAGATAGATAGATAGATAGATAGATAGATAGATAGATAGATAGATGGATTAGCATGTTATTAGCATGATTTTAACGTGAAATAGCATGTTGTTAGCATGATTCTAGCATGAATTAGCATGTACCTAGCATGATTTTAGCATGAATTAGCATGTTGTTAGCATGATTTTAGTATGAATTAGCATGTTATTAGCATGAATTAGCATGTTGTTAGCATGATTCTAGCATGTTGTTAGCACGATTCTAGCATGAATTAGCATGTTACTAGCATGATTCTAGCATGAATTAGCATGTACCTAGCATGATTTTAACATGAATTAGCATGTTACTAGCATGATTTTAGCAAGAATTAACACGATTCTAGCATGAATTAGCATGTTGTTAGCATGATTCTAGCATGAATTAGCATGTTCTTAGCATGATTCTAGCATGAATTAGCATGTTACTAGCATGATTCTAGCATGAATTAGCATGTTACTAGCATGATTCTAGCATGAATTAGCATGTTGTTAGCATGATTCTAACAAGAATTAGCATGTTACTAGCATGATTCTAGCATGAATTAGCATGTTGCTAGCATGATTCTAGCATGAATTAGCATGTTGTTAGCATGATTCTAGCATGAATTAGCATGTTGTTAGCATGATTCTAGCATGAATTAGCATGTTGTTAGCATGAGTCTAGCATGAATTAGCATGTTACTAGCATGATTCTAGCAAGAATTAGCATGTTGTTAGCATGATTCTAACATGAATTAGCATGTTACTAGCATGAATCTAGCATGAATTAGCATGTTGTTAGCATCATTCTAGCATGAATTAGCATGTGACTAGCATGATTCTAGCATAAATTAGAATGTTGTTAGCATGATTCTAGTATGAATTAGCATGTGACTAGCATGATTCTAGCATGAATTAGCATGTTGTTAGCATGATTCTAGTATGAATTAGCATGTGACTAGCATGATTCTAGCATAAATTAGCATGTGACTAGCATGATTCTAGCATGAATTAGCATGTAACTAGCATGATTCTAGCATGAATTAGCATGTTCTTAGCATGATGGATAGATAGATAGATAGATAGATAGACATAGGTAGATAGATCGATAGATAGATAGATCGATAGATAGATAGATAGATCGATAGATAGATAGATAGATCAATAGATCGATAGATAGATAGATATAGGTAGATAGATAGATAGATAGATAGATAGATAGATAGATAGATAGATAGATAGATAGATAGATAGATAGATAGATAGATAGATAGATAGATAGATAGATAGATAGATAGATAGATAGATAGATGGAGTGCGAGCATGAGTCAAACAAGCCAACCCCCGCCTCTCTACGATGTTCTGATGCTGAGATATAGCTGCTGTTATATCGTTGCTAGGTTAGTCTGTTTTGTTGCTATGGAGTTGATTGACAGCTTAGACTGATGATGTATCAAAGCTTCTTGCCAGTATGAACAGTTAAAAACAACCCCCATGTCTTTATCACACTGCAGCATGACAATATCAGTCTGAACCTCTTTAATTGCAGTCTATGGGACAGTTGCTAGGGTGCAGTATCTGGTTGTTAGGGTGTGGCTAAAAAGTTAAAAGGCCATCAGTGATTGGCTGCTGGCTAGACTGAGTTAAATGAGCTCAGCCATTAGTCTGTAGGACAGTCTGATGCAGAGTTATGAGCTCACAAAGTTTGATCCAATGTAAAGTCAATGAGAGTCTTTTGCAATTGAAGTCTATGGGGCGGTTTCTAGGGTCCAAAAGTGGTTGCTAAGGCGTGGCCAGAAAGTTTAAAGGTGATTAGTCATTGGCAGTTTGATAGTCTGAGTTAAATGAGCCCAGTTAGAAGTCTGTGTGACATTCTGATGCGGAGTTATGAGGTCACAAAGTTTGATCCAATGTTACGTCTATGGGATTTTTCCGACGGTCCCGGGACGTTTTTCGGAAAACCGAAAGTCGGATCAGTCGGAAAGGATATAGCAACTCGAGTTAGAATAGTTCGGAGGTCTGACCTGAGTTTGATGGTCATAGCTTGAATGGCCTAGGAGGAGATAGAGTTTAATTTTTAGTCTCAGAAGAAGAATAATATAGAAAAATAATAACTAGATTCTTAAAGTTTGAGAACAAACTTTGAGGCTGGCTTGTGAAAGCCTGACGGTAATAGTTTATTTAAACAGTTTTAAAAAGTATGAAAAGATAGATAGATAGATAGATAGATAGATAGATAGATAGATAGATAGATAGATAGATAGATAGATAGATAGATAGATAGATAGATAGATAGATAGATAGATAGATGTTGTTAGCATGATTCTAGCATGAATTAGCATAATGTTAGCATGATTCTAGCATGAATTAGCATGTTGTTAGCATGATTCTAGCATGAATTAGCATGTTGTTAGCATGATTCTAGCATGAATTAGCATGTTACTAGCATGATTCTAGTATGAATTAGCATGTTACTAGCACGATTCTAGCATGAATTAACATGTTACTAGCATGATTCTAGCATGAATTAGCATGTACCTAGCATGATTTTAACATGAATTAGCATGTTACTAGCATGATTTTAGCATGAAATAGCACGATTCTAGCATGAATTAGCATGTTGTTAGCATGATTCTAGCATGAATTAGCATGTTACTAGCATGATTCTAGCATGAACTGTCATGTTGTTAGCATGATTCTAGCATGAATTAGTATGTTACTAGCATGATTCTAGCATGAATTAGCATGTTACTAGCATGAATCTAGCATGAATTAGCATGTTGTTAGCACTATTCTAGCATGAATTAGCATTTGACTAGCATGATTCTAGCATGAATTAGCATGTGACTAGCATGATTCTAGCATGAATTAGCATGTTGTTAGCATGATTCTAGCATGAATTAGCATGTTGTTAGCATGATTCTAGCATAAATAAGCATGCCGTTAGCATGATTCTAGCATGAATTAGTATGTTACTAGCATGATTCTAGCATGAATTAGCATGTTGTTAGCATGATTCTAGCAAGAATTAGCATGTTATTAGCATGATTCTAGCATGAATTAGCATGTTGTTAGCATGATTCTAGCATGAATAAGTATGTTACTAGCATGATTCTAGCATGAATTAGCATGTTACTAGCATGATTCTAGCATGAATTAGCATGTTGTTAGCATGATTCTAGAATGAATTAGCATTTGACTAGCATGATTCTAGCATGAATTAGCATGTGACTAGCATGATTCTAGCTTAAATTAGCATGTTGTTAGCATGATTCTAGCATGAATTAGCATGTTCCTAGCATAATTCTAGCATGAATTAGCATGTTGTTAGCATGATTGTAACATGAATTAGCATGCTACTAGCATGATTCTAGCACGAATTAGCGTGTTGTTAGCATGATTCTAACATGATTTAGCATGTAACTAGCATGATTCTAGCATGAATTAGCATGTTTCTAGCATGAATTAGCACGTGACTAGCATGATTCTAGCATGAATTAGCATGTGACTAGCATGATTCTAGCATGAATTAGCATGTAACTAGCATGATTCTAGCATGAATTAGCATGTTGTTAGCATGATAGATAGATAGATAGATAGATAGATAGATAGATAGATAGATAGATAGATAGATAGATAGATAGATAGATAGATAGATAGATAGAAGCAGTTTATAGATAGATAGATAGATAGATAGATAGATAGATAGATAGATAGATAGATAGATAATAGATAGATAGATAGATAGATAGATAGATAGATAGATAGATAGATAGATAGATAGATAGATGGTGTGCGAGCATGAGTCAAACAAGCCAACCCCCGCCTCTCTACGATGTTCTGATGCTGAGATATAGCTGCTGTTATATCGTTGCTAGGTTAGTCTGTTTTGTTGCTATGGAGTTGATTGACAGCTTAGACTGATGATGTATCAAAGCTTCTTGCCAGTATGAACAGTTAAAAACAACCCCCATGTCTCTATCACACTGCAGCATGACAATATCAGTCTGAACCTCTTTAATGGCAGTCTATGGGACAGTTGCTAGGGTGCAGTGTCTGGTTGTTAGGGTGTGGCTAGAAAGTTAAAAGGACATCAGTGATTGGCTGCTGGCTAGACTGAGTTAAATGAGCTCAATCATTAGTCTGTAGGACAGTCTGATGCAGAGTTATGAGCTCACAAAGTTTGATCCCATGCAAAGTCAATGAGAGTATTTTGCAATGGAAGTCTATGGGACGGTTTCTAGGGTCCAAAAGTGGTTGCTAGGGCGTGGCCAGAAAGTTTAAAGGTGGTCAGTCATTGGCAGTTTGATAGTCTGAGTTAAATGAGCCCAGTTAGAAGTCTGTGTGACATTCTGATGCGGAGTTATGAGGTCACAAAGTTTGATCCAATGTTACGTCTATGGGATTTTTCCGACGGTCCCGGGACGTTTTTCGGAAAACCGAAAGTCGGATCAGTCGGAAAGGATATAGCAACTCGAGTCAGAATAGTTCGGAGGTCTGACCCGAGTTTGATGGTCATAGCTTGAAAGGCCTAGGACGAGATAGAGTTTAATTTTTAGTCTCAGAAGAAGAATAATATAGAACTAGATTCTTAAAGTTTGAGAACAAACTTTGAGGCTGGCTTGTGAAAGCCTGACGGTAATAGTTTATTTAAACAGTTTTAAAAAGTATGAAAAGATAGATAGATAGATAGATAGATAGATAGATAGATAGATAGATAGATAGATAGATAGATAGATGTTGTTAGCATGATTCTAGCATGAATTAGCATAATGTTAGCATGATTCTAGCATGAATTAGCATAATGTTAGCATGATTCTAGCATGAATTAGCAGGTTGTTAGCATGATTCTAGCATGAATTAGCATGTTGTTAGCATGATTCTAGCATGATTTAGCATGTTGTTAGCATGATTCTAGCATGATTTAGCATGTTGTTAGCATAATTCTAGCATGAATTAGCATGTTACTAGCATGATTCTAGTATGAATTAGCATGTTACTAGCATGATTCTAGCATGATATAGCATGTTACTAGCATGATTCTAGCATGAATTAGCATGTACCTAGCATGATTTTAACATGAATTAGCATGTTACTAGCATGATTTTAGCATGAATTAGCACGATTCTAGCATGAATTAGCAGGTTGTTAGCATGATTCTAGCATGAATTAGCATGTTACTAGCATGATTCTAGCATGAATTATCATGTTGTTAGCATGATTCTAGCATGAATTAGTATGTTACTAGCATGATTCTAGCATGAATTAGCATGTTACTGACATGATTCTAGCATAAATTAGCATGTTGTTAGCACAATTCTAGCATGAATTAGCATTTGACTAGCATGATTCTAGCATGAATTAGCGTGTGACTAGCATGATTCTAGCATGAATTAGCATGTTGTTAGCATGATTCTAGCATGAATTAGCATGTTACTAGCATGATTCTAGCATGAATTAGCATGTTGTTAGCATGATTCTAACATGAATTAGCATGCTACTAGCATGATTCTAACATGAATTAGCATGTTGTTAGCATGATTCTAGCATGAATTAGCATGTGACTAGCATGATTCTAGCATGAATTAGCATGTTGTTAGCATGATTCTAGTATGAATTAGCATGTGACTGGCATGATTCTAGTATGAATTAGCATGTGACTAGCATGATTCTAGCATGAATTAGCATGTAACTAGCATGATTCTAGCATGAATTAGCATGTTGTTAGCATGATGGATAGATAGATAGAGGTAGATAGATAGATAGATAGATAGATAGATAGATAGATAGATAGATAGATAGATAGATAGATAGATAGATAGATAGATAGTTAGAGATAGATAAATAGATAAATAGATAGATAGATAGATAGATATAGGTAGATAGATAGATAGATAGATAGATAGATAGATAGATAGATAGATAGATAGAGGTAGATAGATAGATAGATAGATAGATAGATAGATAGATAGATAGATAGATAGATAGATAGAGGTAGATAGATAGATAGATAGATAGATAGATAGATAGATATAGATAGATAGATAGATAGATAGATAGATAGATAGATAGATAGATAGATAGATAGATAGATAGATAGATAGAGGTAGATAGATAGATAGATAGATAGATAGATAGATAGATAGATAGATAGATAGATAGGTAGAGGTAGATAGATAGATAGATAGATAGATGGTGTGCGAGCCTGATTCAAACAAGCCAACCCCCGCCTCTCTACGATGTTCTGATGCTGAGATATAGCTGCTATTATATCGTTGCTAGGTTAGTCTGTTTTGTTGCTATGGAGTTGATTGACAGCTTAGACTGATGATGTATCAAAGCTTCTTGCCAGTATGAACAGTTAAAAACAACCCCCATGTCTCTATCACACTGCAGCATGACAATATCAGTCTAAACCTCTTTAATGGCAGACTATGGGACAGTTGCTAGGGTGCAGTATCTGGTTGTTAGGGTGTGGCTAGAAAGTTAAAAGGCCATCAGTGATTGGCTGCTGGCTAGACTGAGTTAAATGAGCTCAATCATTAGTCTGTAGGACAGTCTGATGCAGAGTTATGGGTTCACAAAGTTTGATCCCATGTAAAGTCAATGAGAGTATTTTGCAATGGAAGTCTATGGGACGGTTTCTAGGGTCCAAAAGTGGTTGCTAGGGCGTGGCCAGAAAGTTTAAAGGTGATCAGTCACTGGCAGTTTGATAGTCTGAGTTAAATGAGCCCAGTTAGAAGTCTGTGTGACATTCTGATGCGGAGTTATGAGGTCACAAAGTTTGATCCAATGTTACGTCTATGGGATTTTTTCGACGGTCCCGGGACGTTTTTCGGAAAACCGAAAGTCGGATTAGTCGGAAAAGATATAGCAACTCGAGTCAGAATAGTTCGGAGGTCTGACCCGAGTTTGATGTTCATAGCTTGAAAGGCCTAGGACGAGATAGAGTTTAATTTTTAGTCTCAGAAGAAGAATAATAATAATATTAAGTTTAATAGGATAACAGTAGTCTGGCTTGCTACACAAGCCAGCCTAATAACTAGATTCTTAAAGTTTGAGAACAAACTTTGAGGCTGGCTTGTGAAAGCCTGACGGTAGTAGTTTATTTAAACAGTTTTAAAAAGTATGAAAAGATAGATAGATAGATAGATAGATAGATAGATAGATAGATAGATAGATAGATAGATAGATAGATAGATAGATAGATAGATAGATGTTGTTAGCATGATTCTAGCATGAATTAGCATAATGTTAGCATGATTCTAGCATGAATTAGCATGTTGTTAGCATGATTCTAGCATGAATTACCATGTTGTTAGCATGATTCTAGCATGATTTAGCATGTTATTAGCATGATTCTAGCATGATTTAGCATGTTGTTAGCATGATTCTAGCATAAATTAGCATGTTACTAGCATGATTCTAGCATGAATTAGCATGTTACTAGCATGATTCTAGTATGAATTAGCATGTTACTAG